>NW_027457589.1:1632500-1864157 GCF_050624435.1 Tenrec ecaudatus | reverse complement strand
CCTGCAGAAACAAACAACCTCTGTTGCCCAAGTTGCCTTGCAGAGCCGCTGCACTTTAGACCTCATCACTGCTGAAAAAGGAGGAACCTGCTAATTCCTCCAGGAGGAATGCCGTTATTACATCAATAAGCTGGGAATTGTGGAAACTAGAGTCCAGACCCTCAACAAGCTAAACCGTGAGCTGCAAAACAACAGATTCAGAACAGACGGATCCTCTTCCTGGTGGAACTCTTCTCTGTACTCCTTCCTAGCCCCCATACTAGAACCCATAATTTTAGTAGTAATTTTGCTCTTAATTGCTCCTTGTCTCATTCAGCTCCTGCAAAGTTGACTCCGCGAAATCACCCGTATAGCAGTCCACCAGCAACAACAACCTCTCCACCCTGTGCCAGGCCGCAACTCCCAGTACTCTGCCTGGAAAAGCCCCTCCCCTTGCTCTTCGCCCACTACCCACAGGAAGCAGTTACAGAAATGGACTAATGTTGTCCCTTTTCCCTATAGGGTCAGTCTAAAACGTCCTATCTCGGCACAACAGACTCCATTTTAGCTCTCAAGACTGACCCCTAACTGACCTCCCCTCCTCTGCTCAACCCCAAATTCCTGGAACCAGCTCCTCCCAAAGCCAGAAGGTTTTCTGAAGATATGGTCACTCCACGCGTCCCTGACATATATAGGTAAGATTAACGACCTTCTCCCTTCGGAAGCACCTGTGTGCGCAGATCCACCCCCCCCCCCAAGCTATGATTCTCCCCAGCTGTGCCTGCCAGCAGTGGGCATAAAAACGCCGCCAGGATTTTTTCCCTGGCGTGGCTTCAATAGATCAATACCCTGAGTTGCTGAACCCGCCACAAGTTCACAATAAAGCCTGCTTCTAAAACTTAATTAATTGGGTCTTTGATTCTGTTTTCGAGTCCAAATAAACTTTTACACTGAGCCTCGAGAAGGCTTTGGGAGTCAAAATCCTCCCAGCCTCCAGGCAGCAGCGTCCCAGCCCCCTCCCAAATGCAGCCCGGGAAGGCAGGCACAGAGAGGCACATCAAGTCCCGCACACCAGCAAGAAATGGCGCAAAGACCAACACCAGCAAGAAACGGCGCAAAGACCGACACCAGCAAGAAATGGCGCAAAGACAGACACCAGCAAGAAACGGCGCAAAGACAGACACCAGCAAGAAACGGCGCAAAGACCGACACCAGCAAGAAACGGCGCAAAGACCGACACCAGCAAGAAACGACGCAAAGACCGACACCAGCAAGAAACGGCGCAAAGTCCGACACCAGCAAGAAACGGTGCAAAGACCGACACCAGCAAGAAACGGCGCAAAGACCGACACCAGCAGGAAATGGCGCAAAGACCGACACCAGCAGGAAACGGCGCAAAGACCGACACCAGCAAGAAATGGCGCAAAGACAGACACCAGCAAGAAACGGCGCAAAGACCGACACCAGCAAGAAACGGCGCAAAGACCGACACCAGAAGAAACGACGCAAAGACCGACACCAGCAAGAAACGGCGCAAAGACCAACACCAGCAAGAAACGGCGCAAAGACCGACACCAGCAGGAAACGGCGCAAAGACCGACACCAGCAGGAAATGGCGCAAAGACCGACACCAGCAGGAAACGGCGCAAAGACTGACACCAGCAAGAAATGGCGCAAAGACCGACACAAAAGGCTGGGGCTGCGGCAATACGCTACAAGCGTCCCCAGGGGCCTCCACCGTATTGGGTGGGGCGCCACTTGGATTGGCTCACCTAGGCCAGGTGAACTCAACCCAACAATTCTCCCAAGGGTGGTGAGGTGAAAGGAGCCCAGAGGGGCCCACAACCCGTGAGACCAGCATGGGAAGGCCCACTCCTGGGCCCGGCTTACCTCATAGCTTCCAGTCACACAGCACCGCTTCTGTTCGAACATCACCGCTTCTGTTGGACCTCACCTGGGGCAGGTGTGCCTCGGTCCTAGGCTCCACGCCAGAAACAGCTCACGCCGAGGCCTGGTTTGGGATCCTCTTGAGTTTTATGAGCGGTTAGGGAGGCGTGGTCGATGACGTAGTTCGACCTCATTGGCTGTATTGTTGAATTGAATTCACCTGGCCTAGGTGAGCCAATGTAGGTACAGCGCCCACCCAGGCGTAGCTCCCCCTGCTGGCTGGAAACCTGAACTTCTGAGCATGCAGTGAGCCTCTACTTCATGAGCCGGTAGCTCAGACCTCTGAGCTTGTGTAATGGGCCTGCCAGTCCCTATGCTAGCTCCCTAACAGGTTTTCCAGCCAAAGGTCTGCCTTCTGGGGCTGTTCTACAGAAAGCACTTGGTTCCTGACCCCTACGCATTCAGGGTGGTGGATGCCCTTGCTTCCATGCTTGCTTCTATGTAATTCTGGAATGGTCCTTGTTTCACACGGTCGGCGAGGTCAGGAATTCTGGGCTGGTTGGCTACCAGGCACAAAATAAATAGCCAACGGATTGAAATCTCAACCCCTATATTGGTTTATTATGGACCACACAGACTTGTCTTCTGGAACTTCCCTCCTCAATTTCTGAACCCTTGAACTCCTTGCCACCTCTACGTGGAAAACAAGGATTCCAAACTCCGATCACCACATCTGCCTGCCCCCCCCAGTCCCTCTGTGGTCCCCCTTGTCTTCCAGAGGTGCATTGTCAACCAGCAAAGTCGGGCCTCTCCATTTCTCAGAAGCTGCAGATTGTTACATGACATCACCCTGTGTTTAAATGTTAGTGATTATGCTATCTAAAAAACAAATCTGAGCCAACTGGGGACAAACAAAACTCATTTCAAACACCAGCTCTGTCTCCCATAAGGTCCCGTGTACAACTGCTACAACACAACAGTGGGTCCTGCTGGGTCTCTACTAGCATCTGGGAGGAAGGCTATTTATTACCGGGAATCCTACCTTGGTCCCTTGGTGTTAATTGCAGACTCACTGGGTGACGGATTGTATCTGACACGCACCATGTTTCCCGCAGCAAACACAACACTTTGTCAAACTCCGTTTGGTATTGCTCCATCCCTCCATCATTCTCCCTAATGACAAAAATAATTAACACATTCATATAAAAGCACAGGATGAGGAGAGCTTTAATTTATTCATCTAGTTCAGGGTCCTCCCTGTTATCAATATATAACAAGTTAATGTCATATATTAATTAAAAAGCAACAGTGAAGCAATTTAGGAAACTGAGGGATTGTCATGGGTCCTGGTTGTGACAGCATGTTTTGGGCATCATGGAAGATTACAGATTTGCCTTCTGTGGTATCTCATATCCATCATCCAAAAACTACCTGCTCTTAAGGGTAGAGAGAGCGAGCTTGTCTTTGAAAAAGGTGCCTAGGTCTCTTTTCCGGTTGCCGCAGCGTTAGGAACCATGAGTACCAAAGTCTCTCGCGACACCCTCTACGAGGCGGTGCGGGAAGTCCTGCACAGGAACCAGCGCAAGCGCCGGAAGTTTTTGGAGACGGTGGAGCTGCAGATCAGCCTGAAGAACTACGACCCTCAGAAGGACAAACGCTTCTCTGGCACCGTCAGGCTTAAGTCCACCCCGTGCCCCAAGTTCTCAGTGTGTGTCCTTGGGGACCAGCAGCACTGCGACAAGCGAAGGCCGTGGAGATCCCTCACATGGACATCGAGGCGCTCAAGAAGCTCAACAAGAATAAGAAGTTGGTCAAAAAGCTGGCCAAGAAGTATGATGCCTTTTTGGCCTCAGAGACCCTGATCAAGCAGATTCCTCGAATTCTGGGCCCGGGCCTGAACAAGGCCGGGAAATTCCCTTCCCTGCTGACCCACAATGAGAACATGGTGGCCAAGGTCGACGAGGTGAAGTCCACCGTCAAGTTCCAGATGAAGAAGGTGCTGTGTCTGGCAGTGGCAGTTGGCCATGTGAAGATGACAGATGATGAACTCGTGTACAACATCCACTTGGCTGTCAACTTTTTGGTTTCGCTGCTGAAGAAGAATTGGCAGAATATCCGTGCTTTGTACATTAAGAGCACCGTGGGGAAACCCCAGCGCCTGTACTAAGCTACGGTTCAATAAACTTTATTGTTCCTGTTTAAAAAAAAAAAAAAAAGAAAGAAAAAAGTGCCTGGGTTTGGTAGCTGCTCACAGGATGGCAGGTGTAACGTATTATGAGAATTTAACAAGGCTCTGAGAAGACGGTTATTGGAAGTTCTGGCTGGAGGGCAAGGCCATGACTCCTGAAAGATTCTGGATCCAAAAGTCAAGTCAGAACTGGATGCCACAGACTTTCTCAATCCAGCCCTCTTTGCCCCTCCCCTAAGGCCAATACATTTCTTTTTTTTTTTTCTTTCATCATTTATTTATTTATTTTAATCGTTTTATTGGGGCTCATAAGGCTCTTATCACAATCTGTACATACATCAATTGAGCAAAGCACCCTTATACATTCGTTGCACTCATCACTCTCATAATTCACCTTCCACTTGGGTTCCTGGAATCAGCTCGGTTTCCTTTCCCCCCCCCCATCCCCCTCCCTCCCCGATCCCACCCCTGGTCCCTTGATAATTTATAAATAATTATTATATCTTTCTTACACTCCCCGGCGTCTCCCCTCACCCGCCTCCCCCTTGCCAATCTCCCAGAGAGGAGGTTACACATAGATCTCTGAGATTGGTTCTCCCTTTCTACATGCCCTTCCCTCCTGGTGTCGCCACTCCCACAGCTGGTGTTGAGGGGTTCGTCTGTCCTAGATTCCCTGTGCCTCCAGATCCCCACTGCACCGCTGTACATCCTCTGGTATAACCAGGTCCGCAAGGCAAGGTAGGATTGGGGTCATGATGATTGGGAGGGGAGGAAGCGTTCAGGAACTAGAGGAAGGTTTTGAGTTTCATTGTTGCTACACTGAACCCTGAGTGGCCCATCTCCTCCTCACTACCCCTCTGGAAGGGGTGTCCAGCTGTCTACAGGTGGGCGTTGGGTCCCCATCATGCACTCCCCCTCTTTCACGGTGATGTGATTCTCACCACCACCCCACCTTTGATGTTGGAGACCTGGTCTCCTCTGTCCTTCATGATCACCTATGTTGGTGTGCTGCTTCCGTGTGGGCTCGGTTGCTTCTGGGCTAGATGGCCGCTTGTTTGCATTCAAGCCTTTAAGTCCCCAGACACTATATCTCTCAGTAGCCGGGCACCATCCGCCTTCTTCACCACACTTGCTAATGCACACTTTCGTCTTCAGCCATTATGTGAGAGAGGTGATCACACAATGATTGTTTTTGTTTCTTTGTATCTGCTACATGGTCCATTCAACACCTTGTATTCGCTTAGGCCGTGTGCTTCTTCTCTGTGGGCTTTGTTGCTTCTGAGCTAGATGGCCGCTTATTTGCCTTCAAGCCTTTAAGACCCCAGACGCTATATCTTTTTTTGATAAGCCGAGCACCATCAGCTTTCTTCACCACATTTGCTTACACACACGGCTGTCTTCAGTGATCATGTCGGGAAGATGGGTATCCTGCAATGGCTGCTTAGCAGGGCGAGGTGCTATTGTATTGGGGGATTATGCATGAGGAGGCCCAATGTCCATCTGCTACCCTACTACTGAACCTATAAATATATGCATATAAATCTATTGCCCCCATAATCATAAATATGTTTACATATGTACATGTCTGTATTTAGGCTTCTCTGTATGCACTTTGCCTCCTACTCCTTTCCTCTATTTCCTTTCGCTTTCCTCCTGACCCATTACCATGTTTAGCCTTCATTCTGGATTCAGTAGTTCCTCTCAGTTACCTTGCTCTTGGTCACTCCCTTCCAGTCCTCCCCTCCCCTCCCTCCTCTGGTTTTGAACCATTCGCTGTTCCCTTGTCCCTGTGTTGGGCGACACCTCCTCCCTTCCCCTACCTCCCACGCTCTCATGTCCCTCCAGGACCGTTGGTCCTGTTGTTTTCTTCTCTCATTATTTGTCCAGCCTATCTTGTCTAGGTGGACCTGCTGACATAGTAATACGTGCATACAAATGGATATGACTTTGACTGCGCCCAAGTGGCCCATAAGAACATGGCTTTGACAGAAGCAACATCGACACGCTGATAAGCAGAAAAGCCACTAACATACAAAATTTACTGGGTAAAAAAACAAAACAAACTTAAAAAGACTAAACAAAAAGATAGCAAATATTAAAAGAAAAAATTGCTAGTAGTTCAAGGTCCTTTCATTGGCCTTTAGGAGTGTTTTCTAGGTGTAGCTTGTGAGGCGCCACGTCCTGGCCCAGAAGACCATCCTTTCTACTCCCTCGGGCTCCCTTTGCTCTGCTTCCTCCGCTGCTCCATTGCATGTCCCCAGTGTTTTCCTCAGTGTGGCGGGGTCAGCTCAGTTGCCCATCCCCCATTGTGTCTCAGGTGCTGTCCCGTGTAGGGCCATGTGTTGGTGCAGGATGTCATATCTCGTAGTGTGGTCAGCTGAATGGTCCTCTCTGTATGATGGGCTCTTCTAGCTGGTCTATCGACTTTGGGCTTGGTGGACCCAGGTGTACTCCACTATGTCCTTTCTCCTTCTTTTGTTTCAGCTTCCTTCTGGATGTGGTGTGGTGGGTCAGTTCCTTTCCCACTCCAGACAATCTATTTTTGTTTTCTTTGGTATTCCCTTCGAGTGTGGGGGTCGGCCTAATTCTGGTTTGGGCCGGCTTGTCGTCCAGCCTCTTTGTGTAGACCTCTGTACTTTGCGTTGTCCTCCTTGTTTGGTGTGTCGTGTTGGGGTCCGTATGCATGTTCCAAATCTGTGGGGACATAACCGATACTCTCCCCCGGGTGGGTTAGTACCCTGCCCCCCCCATACCATCCATTCGGATTCTCCCCCTCCCGGTTCTCCCTCTCCCTACCCCACTACCCCTTCTTTATGCTGGGCTCTTATGTACCTCCCTAGGTGTGGCCTGTCCTCCCTCCAACTATCTATGCTTCCTCCCGTTTATTGTGGGATGGATGTTTATTCTTCTATTTCTGTCATGCTGATTGTACTTACCTCAGGGGACTCATGTTGTACCTGTCCCTTTGGGTCTGGCTTACCTCGCTTAACATAATTCCTTCCAGCTCTTCCCATGAAATAACGTGTTTCATGTGCTCATCGGTGCTTTTCAGTGCTGCATAATACTCCATTGTGTGTATGTGCCAAAGTTTGCTAATCCACTCGTCTGTCGATGGAAACTTAGGCTGTTTCAAAGTCTTTGCCATTGTGAATTGTGCCGCAATAAACATTGGAGCGCATATGACTGGTCGTGTTTTATTTGCTGCTTCAACCGGGTATATGCCCAGTAGAGGGATGGCTGGGTCATGAGGTAGATCAATTTCCATTTTCTTTAGGTATCGCCAGATTGCTTTCCACAGTGGCTGTACAAATGTACACGACCACCAGCAGTGGAGGAGGGTTCCTACTTCACCACAGCCCCTCCAACACTTGTTGCTCTCTGATTTACTGATCTGGGCTAGCCTCAGGGGTGTTAGGTGGTATCTCATGGTTGTTTTGATTTGCATTTCTCTTATGGCAAGGGACTTTGAGCACTTTCTCATATGTTTATTGGCCATATTGATCTCCTCTCTAGTGAAAGTTCTTCTCATTTCTTTTGCCCACTTCCTTAGGGGGTTAACTGTTTTCCTCTTTTTGCAGGTCACGATGGTGTTGTAGATTTTAGTAATGAGCCCTTTGTCTGATGTGTCATTACTAAAAATCTTCTCCCAGTCTGTGGGTTGCCTTGTCACCCTCTTGGCAAAGTCTTTCGAGGTGCACATGCATTTTATTCTTATTAGATCCCATTTGTCGATTTCCAATTCACCTGTGTGTGTCCCCTTCCCTGTTGCAGTGAGCCTATGTGCTCCCTGGGCCAGTACGCTGAGATTAGTCCCGATTCCCTCCTTAATGGTCCTGATGGTTTGGGGTTTGACTTCTAGATCTGTGATCCACCTTGAGTGTATTCTTGTGCATGGGGTGAGGTAGACGTCTTATTTCAACTTTCTACATGTGGATATCCATTGTTTCCAGCACCACTTATTAAAGAGGGCATCTGCTTCCCACTTGACATTTTTGGGACCCTTGTCGAAGATCAGTTGTCTATATGCTGATGATTTTACTCCTGGGCTTTCTATTCTTTTCCACTGGTCTGAGTGTCTATCATTGTGCCAGTACCATGCTGTTTTGACCACTGTAGCTGTGTAGTAGGCATTGAAATCAGGTAGGGCGAGTCCTCCAATTGTGTCCTTCTTCTTGAGGAGTTCTCTGCTAATTCTGGGTTTCTTCCCTCTCCATATGAAGTTGGTGGTCAGTTTTTCCAATTCTTTGAAGAAGGTTGAGGGTAATTGGATTGGTATAGCAGGCCAATACATTTCTAAGGGTTATGGATTCTACTTCAGAATCGTTCTCAATCTCAATCCCAGGGCCCTCTTCACCATTGCTGGCTAGACCTGTTCACCTCTTGCCATATATGTGTGTGTGTGTGTGTGTGTGTGTGTGTGTATATCACACACACACACACACACACACATATGGGTTTATTGTAAGTCTGGGTCTGTAGGTTTCTCGGGTGGGAAATGTCTCGGTCCTTGGCTACACACTAGAAAGAAATTCACACCAAAGCCTGGTTGGTGATCCGAGTGGGTTTATATACAGGAGAGAAGAAGGTTCCGGCGTTACAGTTAACTGAACACGGGCACCCTCATGACACTGCACACCCAGCCCTGCTGAGCGGAAGGCAGAGAAGCAGCTGAAGGGAAGGTTCCAGCCTTTTAAGGGCTTTCAGCTGTGAGGCGTCAATTAAGCTCTCCTGGCTTGGCCTTGAATTGGTGCATGCCCTTTAGCCTGCATTGGCTTCCAACCTCCTGTAGGGGGCCCCCTAAGCATGGAGAGGAACAACCCCTTGTCTTGCTACCTAACAGGTCTACATTCCTGTATGGTTACATTGAGATGGAAGTAGCCCCTTTAGACAGCCTGTGAGGTTCACCAGGAGCCACAGGCCCCAGCGTTCCCTGTTACCACCTTAAACCTTAAACTACTGTTGGAGTTTATATTATCTGTGCGGGTCTGTGGACATGGAATGTTTCCATGCCAGACCCTGAAGTTGCACAAATAGGCATCCAGAACAGAACTCATACAGGCTCTAATAAGATGCTCAGATGCTTCTTGCTAGGATGAGAATTCATCGAAGTTTGTGAGCAGTTCAGATCTTGTAAGGGAGAACAGGTCAGTAGTGTATCCAGAGAAGAGAGCAAAGGTCAGGGGAAAGGGAGGAGGCCCACAGACATCTGTGCTCTGTGTTTGGCCACAAGACAAGAAACCAGGTCTCCCTGAAAAAGAAAGCAGAACAGCAAGTCCCTCGGAACTAGGACATCTTTAAACCTGACCTATACAACACTCGGCTCAGGGAGGCGCCTTGGAAAACCGTAAAAGCCCGAAAAGAGGGACAAGGAGGAAGCCCAAGTCTTTGGTTTTCCCTGCTGTGCTTTCAGTGTTGAAATGTCTGTGCACGGAGCCTTTGAAATTTCAGAATCAGAGAGTGGATTCATAAGCCAAGCTCCTGCTTTATTCTTCAATGCATTTTAGCCCAACTCCTCCTTGGTGACACATGTAACAGAAATTCTGGACTTAGGAGCCACTTGGTCCTTGGACACTAGGAGATTACAGTGGAATCTGAAACAGGGCTCTAACCACCTACTGGCCTAGGAAGCCCAAGTATTCAGTCTCCAAAACACCAACCTCCCATTGCTCTTCATCTGCCTCCACCTTGTTCAGCTTTAGTTGTCCGTGGAAGCGTTTGGCACCCATCTGATGCTTCAGAACCCAGAAAGGAGGAAAGGTAAAACTGGGATTCAAATGAAACAAGATGTGCCCGGGGCTCCTCGTGGCATTTGTCACCTTCAGTTCCCTCTTCGGACGCAGATGTGGCAAGGTTCACAAACAAGCTTTACCAGAAAGAACAGCCTGCTTCCAAGTGAGAAAAAGCCCTTTACACATGAGTTCCTGAGGTCAGCCCAGCCCTGTGCGCCCCCCACCCCTCCCAGAGTCCCCTGCTCTCCGGCGAAGCATTAAAGCAAGTGGAAGCAGAGATTTGCTCAGAATAAAAAATCATTTTTCACAATAGCATTCCACATTCTGGATGGCAATCACGGCTGCACAAACCATATCCATCCCCAGTCATAATGTTGCCGCCTCAGTGACCACACACACACATTGTGTGGTGAGACTCAGAGTCTATTCCATTTGTGATCAATTGTTTCCTCCCTCTCCACACTTTGCACTTAGGAGACATGCTCTCTGGAGGCGGTTGAGGCTTGTCTTGTGGCCAATAATCATCTCCTACGCCTTCCTTTCCAGTCACTAATTTGATGTCTTCACTCAAAGAAATGCCCACAAGTTGAGGTTTCAGAGGAGAGCTCCTTGAGCTCCTCAGACAACAAGGGGGCCGAGTGTCACCGTCATTATCCTGAGCTGGGAGGGAACACTAGTGTTCCGGAGGCTGGGAATCCGTCACTGCCTGCCCATCGCACAGACAGAGCAGGTGCTGGTTATAATTGCTTCTAGACGTCCTGCCATGCTCAGTTGAACGTCAAAGCCATAAACGCTGCCCGACTACAATAATACTGGAGTACGCAGACATTTCTGCATCATTGCCGAGTGAAAATACACTGAGTGGAGTTGGATGAGATGGCAGCAAGCGCTTAAGGAGGGGGTGCTGTGGGAATACCAACAAGATGACTGCCAGTCTCCGTTTCCTATTCTCGTCTGCTTTGTGTTTTCTTTCAGGACCAGAAGAAATGATGCATGTGTAAGGATAAAAATTTTTTCCATTTCCAGAGGAGTTTTCCACCCCACAATCTATCCGCAGCCTCCTTTGAGCAAGCCAGTAAAAGCTTTTTTTTTTTTTTTTTAACCTGCCTTCTCACTATGACAATTTCCGGAGCTGCTATGTGGCTGTGTTTAAAAGTCCCCCTCGGGATCCAGAGTGCAATCCATATCACAAAGGCATCCTCCCAGTCCCAAATAGCAATGCGACCTCAATTCAGAAGGTTGTTCTTGTTTCCATAGACCCAGAATGGAGTTTAAGCTGTTGATCTTGACTGTGTTTGTTGCGTCAGCCTCTCATGGGCACCTCATGGGCAGTGGAGCAAACTGTGCCTATCTGTGCTACCACCAGGACTGGGAGAGGAAGCCAACAGTGGTGGGCCATAGGTCAATGTGTGGATGGGGATGATCAGGTCTTTCTTCATTATTCTGTTTCAGTCTGGAAACACCACTGAAGCCTGCTCAGTGTCATAGCAACACACAAACCTTCACTGACAGTCTGGGGCACATTGGCTGCAAATCAAACCCGGGTCTTCCCGGTGAAAGACGATGAGAGGTCTGCCACTGAAGCACCGTGGCCCTCACCTCAAACCAGGGCAGTCATTTCCGGAGTTCAAACCAGACCACAATGCAGGATGACTGAGATTGCCACCAGAATCTGATACTGATGCAGAAAAAAACCTAACTACCATTTTATTGACTCCCAATAGGACAAAGATCTGCCCCTTTGGGGTTTTGAGACTTTAAATCCTTACAGCAGGGGTCGCAACCTGTGGGTCGCGACCCCTTTGGGGATCAAATAACCCTTTAACAGGGGTCATCCAATTCATAACGATAGCAAAATTACAGTTATAAAGTAGCAATGAAAATAATTTTATGGTTGCAGGTGACCACAACATGAACTGTATTAAAGGGTGGCGGCATTCAGAAGGTTGAGAACCATTGCCTTACAGAAATAGACAACCTCATATTTCTCCCACGGACGGGCTAGTCAGTTCAAACCCCTGACCTTGCGATTAGCAGGTTAATGCATAGTCCATTACACCACCAGGGCTCCTAATGATATAATAAGAGATTCTATTGTTAGATCTCTCGTGGGAGAAATATACCTCAGTCCTTGGCTTCGCGAGAGAAAGAATTCACTCCGCAGCCTGGATTGTGATCCAAGTGAGTTTTTTGAGAGAAGAAGTTTCAGGTTTACACAGGCACCTCAGGGCCCCTCACCCCTGCACAGCTTGCCTAGAAGCTGCTGGAGAGAAAGTCACTACGTGGGCTCCAGGATCCTGCCTTTTCTTTCTTTTCTTTTTTTTAAAAATTGTTTTATTAGGGGCTCATACAATTCTTATCACAATCCATACATACATCAACTGTGTAAAGCACATTGTACACTCACTGCCCTCATTATTCTCAAAGCATTTGCCTCCACTTAAGCCCCTGGCATCAATCGAGTCCTCATTTTTACCCCTTCCTCCCCACTCCCCCATCCCTCAAGAAACCTTGATAATTTGTGAGTGGTGATAGTGGGAGGGTAGAGGGAGGGTGGATTGGAAAGAGGAAACCGATTACAAGTATCTACATGTGACCTCCTCTCTGGGGGACGGACAACAGAAAAGTGGGGGAAGGGAGACATCGGAGAGGTCAAGATCCTGCCTTTTCAATTCCTCCATAGGGAGGCATGGTTGATGGTGCTGGTCAACCCCATTGGCTGGATTGAATTCACCTTGCCCAGATGGGCCAATCCAGGTGTAACAACCCCCTAGGTGTACCACCCCTTCCTGGCCGGAAGTTTGAACCTGAGCATATGTAATGGATGACCCAGTCCCTATGCTAAGCTACCTAACAGTATTTGCAAGATGCCGAGCAATGTTCTAAGCTTTTTGTATATAATAATTCAATTATTTCACTTAACAAGCCTATGTGTGGACTCTATTCTTGCCTCATTTTACAGATGAAAAATCAGTGGCACAGGATGATAAAGTCATGAGCCTATGACCACACAGTGAGGAAGTGGAAAGGAGAGATTTGAACCCAGGCTGCAGAGTCCATGCCTTGGGTGCCTACAGCGCCACATAGGACACAGGAAAGCATGGAGCAGACTCAGCGTAAGACCTAGCATGTATGTGCTAGGACTGCATGAGAGTAGCTGCTACTCAGATCCAGAAGAGAATACAAGGCTATTGCAAAAATTATTTTTTCCAAGAGAGGGTGGAATTCTGCATCTTGTGCGAAATCCCCCAACCTGCACATGGCACAGCTACTTCAGAAGGTTCCCAACAATGTGTGCTGTGTGGCAAACCAAACTGAGCTCAGGGGGAGCTGGTCTGAGGGTTATGTTACCCAGAAGGTGAGCAGTTTGAACTCACCAGCCACCACTCCAAGGGAGAAAGAGAAGGCTTTCTGCTGCCATGGACTTACAGTCTTTGAAGTGGCAGGGAGCATTTCCATGCAGCCTATGATTAGGATCTAGGAGGGTGAGGGTGGATGGAGTTGGTTGAGACCTGGCTTCAGGGCATTTCCCAGAAGGGCTTCCTGGAGTGACTCTGCCTTCAGGAATGTCTGGTGACCCTGAGGGCAGCAAAGTCCTAAGCACACTCAGGCAGTGGTTCTCAACCTTCCTAATACAGGTCCTTTTGTTGTGGTGACCCCCCGACCATTAAATGATTTTCTTGCTACTTCATCACTGTAATTTTGCTACAGTTATGAATTGGACGAGCCCTGTGAAAGGGTCATATGACTCCCAAAGGGGTCGCAACCCACAGGGTGAGAACCACTGCACTAAGGGTTCCCCTTCCGGGCAGCTCTACCAGTGTCTGATGTGCATAGTTCTGTGAGGTGAGAGAAATGAACTTAGTGTCTGCTTCTGGTGACAGTTGATGTGGGTGGGCTTTCTCCCTATGTCAAATCCCTCTCAAGCCATTTGTCACCACAACAGAGGGAGCCACACACATAAAGCAAGAAGAGGAGGCAGCATAGCAGGACGGTAAGCAGAATAAAGATTGAATAAGCACAATTCACTTCAATCATGAATCGGGTGCCCTTGAGATGTGAGGAAGACCCCAGTCTAGTGACATTAGATAAGGTTTAGGGATTGAGTGAAGGGACCCTCTTGGCTCCCCTCAGCCCCTATCTTGCTTTCCCATTGACCCTGCCCCTTACATCGTGATTGGTCCTTATTCCAGCATGATGGTTGGTTTCATAATCACGACATGTGGGAATGTGTTAGTCGATAGGTTATACAGGCACAGTCTCTGGAATGGGTAAGTGAGGAGGTGTGACTGGTGACATGACTGGTGGAATGGATCATGTGAAGTGATTTGAGATCGTTGTTCAGACCTGATAGGTCATCCAGGCCTCTAGTTGATCTTGGCAGTACTCTAGTTTAAGGAAACAGAATGTTAGGCATTCAAGTCATATTTGAGCTTAAATTTTGAGCAATAGGCTGTGGCTCACAGTGAGAGTCTATGTGGAGACCCTAAATCCATTTTGAGGGGCCACACATTCAGCCACCATTGAGTTCTTTCCTACTGCTGACTGGCAGTAGAAAGCTTGTCCATCAGGCAGTGTGCTTGTGTCCACTCCCCGGGCCAGACTCAGAGATATACGGTCGTGTGCACATCCCAATGAAGGTCCCGCTCATGCTCTCACAGGCCCTCCCGCAACTCCATGAATTGATCCGTCTTCAGGGACAGTTTTGTGACAAAGGTGTTTGTTTTCCATGTCTCATTTAAGCTTTCAGGAGCTCAGGTGGTGATGCTGGATAGTGTTGGACTATTAACAGCAAGGTCGCTGGTTCAAAGCCACTAGTCATTCCACAGGAGAAAGATGAGGTTATTGCTTCCTGTAAAGGTAGCAACTTCAGGATCCCTACACAGAGTCACTATGAGTCAGAGTCAGCAGGACAGAATGGGTGTCATTTTATTTAAGTAACTGTGGCTGTGGGTCCTTCCGACAACATTGGGGCCTCATGCGGATGCTCTCCTTCATCCAGAACAGCGGTTTGTGCCTTTTTCTTGTGTAAAACATAGCAAAGGAGTTCCTAATAAAATAAAGTTGAATTGGGAGTCTTTTTTCCCTCAAACAAAGTAAATCCATAAATAGAAATGAGACTATGGTGCTAATAACCAGTTGGAGAGTTGAGAGAGCTGAACTCTCAATCCTGGTAGAAACCCATTGTGACTTTAAAAACTTGCTCAAGGTCATCCATAGCCTATGAGGTTGAGTTGAGCAGACACAAAACAGATGTGTTGGGGAGTAATTGTGTACATTAAGTAAACAATTTATCTTTCTAAAGATTCTGTCTAAAACTTACTTTAAATAGTAAGTTTTCCCCTGGGCTAGGGAAAGGTCAGGGAGCTTAACCCCCTAGTATCCACCCCCTCTCAGCATTCATCATGTTAGGCCAGAGGAGCCAAATCACACCCACTACCCAGGGAGCACTGCTTCCAAAAGCCCATTGCCTGTGCCGGGGCAGAGGGCAGGTACCCGGACCAGAAATGCTGACGGAGTGGAACCAGCGGGCTCAGCCCCCAGCTTCCTGAGAGAGCATCTGTGATGGTTCACTTTTGGACAAATGTCAATGCATGACTTGGGCAGCACGAAAAGCAGATGTGCAGAGGTTGTTCGCTGTATTCCAGAAGTTCACACACTCCCCGCAGGCTCTTTGGCTCAATGGCAGGAAGCCGTTCGTGGCTTCCACCTTCAATCCCAAAAGGCCACTGCCGTCCAGTGGATTCCAACCACAGTGACCCTATATGGAGTTTTCAAGACTGTAAATCTTCATGGGAGCCAGCAGTCTCATTGTCCCCCTTGGGACAGGGAGCTAGCAGCCCGTTTCACCTCCAGGACCCCTTCCTCTCTAATTCTGGATCCAGTCCCTCCAAATATCCTGCCCTGCCCTTATCTAGGCTTCTTAAATGCGTTCCATGCTGCTTATGTTAGTCTGGGTGCCTTAGCGAAACAAATCCACAGAAACGCGTATGTATAAGAGAGAGTTTTATGTAAAGGGTGAGTGCACATCAGGAAAACATGCCCGCATTTGCTTATGCACCCGCTTTGTCTTCAGCGATCATGTCGAGATAGGCTGGTGGCTTCTTCCATGTGGGCTTTGTTGTTTCTTAGCTAGATGGCCCCTTGTTTATCTTCCAGTCTTTAAGACCCTGGACACTATATCTTTTGATAGCCGGGCCCAGGGTGCTTAACCACTACACCACAAGGGTTCATTAGCATGTGACTTATCTCCTGCCATTCACATTAGATGCTCAAAATAGCAGGAAACCAGGTTTCTCCTTTGTGGCCACACCAGGTACTGACAGAACCAAGAACAGAGAAATGCTTAGTTATATATCTTGACTATCATTAGCATATTATATGCCTGGCAATATGTAAGCCTTCGCTACCCTGACCTCTCACAGCCTCGGTAAAATGAAGCTAATAAAAGTAGTGCTCTCACAAGCTTGGTAGGAGATTAAACAACTCACATAAGGGTACACAGCCTATCAACGAGGAGGCGAGATGAGGCAGTGTGTGGCTGCTGAACCCACACCCTTCACAACACCTCCATTAAAATGACTGAGGATGATGTTCCCAATCAGAGAAGCCAATCCACAGAGAAGACCACATGGGCAGCCCCACGATGAGAAACGTCCCTCAAAGACCCATAGCCTTAGAGGGCACAACACTGGACACAAAGTGTGGGAACTGCGCCCGAACTGATCCTGCCACTTCGATGCATGACACTAAGAGAGTGCAGCGGAAGAGTAAGAAAACGGAGCATCAAAGTCCCCGGGGAATGCCAAAGGTGGACTTTGTGGTCAGGGTTCGGTGCCCCCACAGACTGGACTGGAAAACACTCCTAAAGTTCACCACACAGTCCTTGTACTTTTCTTTCTGGTTAGTGTTGTTTTCTTTTAGTGTCATTGGATTTGGGATGGGTTTTGTTTTCATTTTTGTTTGTTTTTTTTTTCTTTTTGCTGCTTGGTTTAGCTCAGTCTTGTTTTGTGCATGTTATTACCTTTACAGGTCTGTCTAATTAAGAGAGGCTGGATGAACAATCTGGAGGAGTAAACATGTGACCGGCCCTTTCCATTGGGCATGGGAGTGAGCACGGTGGGGGGAAAGGAAGTGGTGTAAAGAAACCCAGAGACAAGGGTACAACAAGTGATGGAAAACGGTAGTGAGGGGGATGTAGGAGGCCTGGTAGGGCGTGATCAAAGGTAATGTAACCAAGAGGAATTACTGAAACCCAAAGGAAGACTGAGCATGTCAGTGGGCACAAGAGGAAAATCAAAGAGTATAGAAGAGTGAGCTGGGAAGCAAGGGCCAGTTATAGACGTCTAAATAAAGGCAAGTACATATGTACATATATTTACAAAGGGGCATGGGGAAATAGATCTATGTCCATATGTTTATAGATTTAGTATTAAGGTAGCAGATGGACATAGGGCCTCCGCTCAAGGACTCCCTCATTGCAATAACACTGTTCTATTAAATTGGCATTCTAAGATGCTCACCTTCCCTACACAATCACTGACCACAAAGCGGCTGCATAAGCAAATGTGGTGAAGAAAGCCGATGGTGTCCAGCTACCTAAAGATATAGCGTGTGGGGTCTTAAAGGCCTGAGGGTAAAGAAACAGCCATCTGGCTCTGAAGCAACAGAGCCCACATGGAGAAAGCATACCAGCCTGTGTGATCACAAAGTTTTAAAGGGATAAGGCAACAGGCATCATGAGAACAAAAAAATCTTATCATGGAGAATGAGAGGGGACTGCTGGGTATAGACCCAAAACCTATTTGCAGTGCACTGTACATCCCCTTACAGAAGGATCTCAGAGTGGAGATTAAAGAATACAGGGTATGAGACAGCAAAGATGAAACACAACTTTCCTCTAGTTCTTAATGCTTTCTCTTGCCCCACTATCATGATCCCAGTTCTACCATACTAATCTGGCCAAACTAGAGAAGGTATTCTAGTACCGATAGGAATTTCAAACACGGGGAATCCAGAGTGGATGGGCCCTTTACCAGTGTTATGAGTGGAGATACTGGGAGGGTGGAGGAAGGGCAGGATGGAAAGTGGGAACCGATTACAAGGATCTTCATTGACCTCAAAAGAAAGGTGGGTGAAAATATGACAAAAGAATTAGTACATTTCCAAGGATTGATGTGGGATGGGTGGCGGGCATTGAGGGGGGGGAAATGAGGAGCTGAGGCCAGGGGCTTGGGTGGAGAGTGGATATTTTGTGAATAAGGAGGGCAATTAATGTACAGATGGGCTTCAAACAGATGATGTATTTATGGATTGTGGTTAGTGTTGTAGGAGCCACTAATGAAAAGATCATAAAAGAAACAAAAATAATCTTGGCAGAGGGCTCATGCAAGGATGATCTCAGGCTGGATTAGACCAGTCAAAACAGCTACTGGAGTCGCCTCACCCTGTGTCTATTACTGAGTCAGCCATGATGCTTAGGACCCACAGCCCCAGCAGCTGGCCAGAGAGGGAGGTGGATCTCTGAGGCCATTCCACAGGGGGAATGGTCCTCTGTCCTGCAGGGCCCACCCTCCTTTGTAAGCATGCTGCCTGGGGCAAGGCTTTCATGGAGTCCACACCATGGGAGCTCTACTACTCATGGGGGATTGGCAGGAAGCCTCTGCTCATGCGCACACACCACCAACTAGCTGGAGGATCTCCGTGAACAAAGCCTGAGGCAGACAACAAGCCCACTAACTGATGCTGTAAGAGATACAATCAGCATCCAGAAACGTGCAACTGGGAGTAAGAGGCAGCATACCTTGGTCCCAGCCCCTCCCACTCTAATCTACAAGGAGTGACATTGCAAAGCAGAGGGTTTTCATAAAGCACTTCCAGGACTGTGGAATGAGCAGCCTCGTTTGTGGACATGGATACTCTGTGATCCAGACGTACTACCTCCTCCCTTACAGTCAGCTGAGACAAAAACCCTTGCAAGCAGAAAGCCATGCATCTGAACAGTATCCACCAGCCACTCATGTGCAGCACAGCTGCCTCCAAAGAGCCTTCCTGAGTGAGAGAGAAATCATGCAGAAGCCTGGTCTGCACTCAAGAGAGTTTTATGAGCGTTAGGGAGGCGTGGTGGGCAAGTCTGGCCGACCCCAGTGGCTGAATTGAATTTACATGGCCTAGATTGGTCAATCCAGGTACAGGAACCACCCAGGTGACCTCCCCTTCATGGCCAGAAATCTGGACCTCTGAGCATGCACAGGGTGCCTCTCCTAACTGGGCTCTTATCTTGGCCCTATGGGCATGCATAACGGATGCCCCAGTCCCTAGCATAGCTACCAAACATTTGCCCCCCTGAAGAGATATGGACCCAAATCTTTGGGGTACTGGGCGACGACATCTCTAGCTGCTTCCTGCTGGCAAAAGGGGCGAGGTGGGGCTTTGGGTCCATACCCTTCCTACACTGCTGGGAGGGGTTGTCCATTGAGGGCAACTTTATCCAGGATGGATAAGGTTGAGGTGGTCCAGGAGATGGTAGTCGTGGACCTGGCACACTTGGTTCAGAAGCTTTAATCACCCGATAACTTCTGAGAAAAACAAACGGTCTAAAAGGTGAACAGTTTGACTACGACAAGGCTAAGCTTGTGAGGTGGCAGTGGCCTTGAAATTAGGTGAGTGTCACAGGAAACAAAAATAATCTTAGGATTACCAGACATGTGTGTTTGTTCATTGGAAGTACAGGAAGAGGGATAAAAGCATTCACACTTTCCCCTAGGAGGGCACAGGTTTGGGCACTACTAGGTGCAGTCGGATCACTGATTCATTTATGATGCTAAGGTCTTGGACACGCTGATAAGACCCATCCTTCTTTTTAACCCTATAACGCTTCAATTTTAATTTTGGGAAAAAATTTTCTTTTTGTTGTGGACTTTCATAGTTATAAATATATATATATATATGTATTAATATATACATTTTTTAATGTTATGAAAACATCATGCTTCGCGTTATAGAGTTAAATGGAAATAATGGGCTAGTGCAGGACGAGTCAAAAGTGACCAAAATAGAGTAACTGCCAAAGTCATTTTGAATTTTCTTGGGTTCAATTGGAGTAAAGGCTTGTAAATTACCCGGGGTCCAAATTCCCATGGTGTGTCCTACAACGGGTAGAATGTTCAGGGATGTTTCAGGGCTGGGAGATTAATAACCCCTAAGTCCAGGATACCTTAGGGCAGGGGTCCTTAAACTGTTTACCCAGGGGGCCAGTTCACTATCCATCGGGCCTTTTGAAGGAAAGACTATAGTTTAAAAAAACAAATATTACGAACAAATTCATGTGCACACTGCACATCTTGATTTGAAGTTCAAAAAAAAAAATAAATGGGGCACATACACCCGGCAGAAAGTATCGACGTCCTCGGCTGTCTGCATGTGGCCCACAGGTTGTAGTTTGAGGACCCCTGCTCTCGGCATTCACCAAGAGGATGTGGTTTCAACCCAAAAGCTTGGAGACTCTACAATTTGTTTAAAAGTGATGGGGCAGAAGGAGTCCCTGATTGACCCACGCAAGACTAGTTTTCCCATCCCCTATTACTAAGAGTTCATAGTTTTGGTTAAAGGGAACCAGGATATCCCGATCTGATCCCGTTACTTCAAGTGTAGGCTGACATTGCCACTAAGAAGCCTGCAAATATAAAAGACTTACTCCCTCCCGCAAAGAAAGGGCCCTTGTTTCCAAGGTTTCAGGAAACATGGAAGGACTGGAAAAACAAACGTTCCAAGTTCCCAAAACCACATAGGTGGAGGCCATCCCTCCCCATTACCTTCCCCCACCCCTCCCCTCCCTCACCCCTCCCCTCCCCCATCCCTCCCCCACCCCTCCCCTCCCCTCCCCTCCCCATCACTCTCCCCTAATCGGCTTTATCCCATTTTGCAGGAGAACTCTGGGAGTGGGAGAGCTGGCTTCAAACCCTTTCTTTCAACCCCCGCCCTATAAGGTTTCTAGGGTCCAGAAATAGAAAACTTCTAACAGGCCCTTATTGAGTCACTCCCTCCCCCACCGGCCCCCCAAACTCACCCCCACCCCTTACAAGCAGCCCCCCACACACACTAGTACTGGTATGACTTCCATACTCATCAGCCCACCTGGAATGCTTGCCAACAACTTCTCCAGGTGCTGTTCACAACGGAGGAGGGTATCCCTTCCAGACAGAGGCCCAGTAAGCAGTCAGTGAACCTGATGGTCAGCGAGCGGGCACTCCCCACTTGAGAGAAACTCTTTTGGCCACTACACCAACAATGTGGGATCTCAATTCCTAGCAAGGCCCAGAGGACTTTACCAGGTATCAACCATTGCTCTTACATGACCCTTTGCAGAAGAGCTAGGAAACCTATGAATTTATCTAAGGTCAGTGAGAATTTTCAGGTTCCTATAAGAGAATATCCGCCTGCCTTTCTAGAGTGGCTGAGGGAAGCCTACGGGCTTTATACCCCTAACGGCCCGGAGGCACTGAAAACAGGAGGGCAATAAGTATTGCCTTTATTACTCAGTCAGTCTGCCTCAGACATGACAAAGATGTGGGAAGGGTTTGAAGGGAAAAATCTTAGCGATTTGGTACAAGTGGCTCATTGAGTGTATAACAACAGAGATGACCCTAGCACTACAGAGACAAAGAAGCTAGCTAAAATAATCGTAATTGCCATGAGATACCCCAGAGACTCAGGAAAAGGAGAGCATGGCCCACTCACGGAGAGACTAACCTGTGGGCACCGCCAAGCCATGGGGAAGGACCAATGTGCCTACTGCAGGAAAGAAGGACACTGGAAAAATCAGTGCCTTGAAAACCCCAGGAGAGGTGCACGACCCTCCACTAGAGTGGATGGGCCTCATCTGCACGTAGAAAGACCCAAGCAAGAGACAATAATGCTTGAAGAAGCTCAATGAAGGGGTCAGGGCTCTGTTGCACTTCGCCGCCAAAAGCCCAGGCTAACTCTCCAAGTAGGAGGCCAGGCAGTAAATTTCTTGGTGGACACAGGGGCCACCTTGTCAGGTTCAGAAAGGAATATGGGCACATTTTCAAGAAGAAAGATGTGAATTACTGTGAGCCTATGATTCCTTCCACAGATAACTCACACCAGAAGGTTTGCATGGAGGGTAGGTGGGTTTCCCAAGACAACAAAATAACAAATATCTATCAGCCCTTTGGCCCAGTTAGCCACCTGGTTATGATATCACTGGCTTCTGGCTCAGCTGCTGAGCCAGTGAAGCACTTATAGCAGGAGAAGACTAAGTGGCCGGTGGCCATCAACGGAAGGACCAAATCTCCACAGTGGGCTTTCTGTTTCAATATGGAGCCACGTATGTTACCTGCTGGACACCATCTCTATCCTGAGCTCATAATTGCCATCGCAGGTCTAGAATGCGGCGCGCAGGTACACACTATATGAAACAGTCTCTGATTAACCCCTCTCGATAACTTGCTGACATGGGAGTCTGGATAATCCTGTACATTTATTTGCAGATTAGAAAACTCACTCAAAAACACACGGGAGTTGACCCTGAGACACACAACTGGTTAACAACAAAGTCATATTCACAACCAGCGTCTGGACCAAGAGCACGGTGCCCCACAGAACTGTGCCCATCGAGAAGTCAATATCTCCTGGACTCTCAAAAGATCTGAGCTGATACCCACCCCCACCCCCCACATCCTTGCAGCCCCAAAAGATTGTATTTCACAGGATGGCACCGGATCTGCAGCTCGCGGAGAGGGACATATCTGATCAGAGAACACAGGGCAGAACAAGGGGGAGGAGGGGAGAATGGAGCACATCCTGGCCCAATACACCTTGAGGATGATGTTCCCAATCAGAGAAGCCAATCCACAGAGAAGACCACATGGGCAGCCCCACGATGAGAAACGTCCCTCAAAGACCCATAGCCTTAGAGGGGACAACACTGGACACACAGTGTGGGAACTGCGCCCGAACTGATCCTGCCACTTCGATGCATGACACTAAGAGAGTGCAGCGGAAGAGTAAGAAAACGGAACATCAAAGTCCCCGGGGAATGCCAAAGGTGGACTTTGTGGTCAGGGTTCGGTGCCCCCACAGACTGGACTGGAAAACACTCCTAAAGTTCACCACACAGTCCTTGTACTTTTCTTTCTGGTTAGTGTTGTTTTCTTTTAGTGTCATTGGATTTGGGTTGGGTTTTGTTTTCATTTTTGTTTGTTTTTTTTTCTTTTTGCTGCTTGGTTTAGCTCAGTCTTGTTTTGTGCATGTTATTACCTTTACAGGTCTGTCTAATTAAGAGAGGCTGGATGAACAATCTGGAGGAGTAAACATGTGACCGGCCCTTTCCATTGGGCATGGGAGTGAGCACGGTGGGGGGAAAGGAAGTGGTGTAAAGAAACCCAGAGACAAGGGTACAACAAGTGATGGAAAACGGTAGTGAGGGGGATGTAGGAGGCCTGGTAGGGCGTGATCAAAGGTAATGTAACCAAGAGGAATTACTGCAACCCAAAGGAAGACTGAGCATGTCAGTGGGCACAAGAGGAAAATCAAAGAGTATAGAAGAGTGAGCTGGGAAGCAAGGGCCAGTTATAGACGTCTAAATAAAGGCATGTACATATGTACATATATTTACAAAGGGGCATGGGGAAATAGATCTATGTCCATATGTTTATAGATTTAGTATTAAGGTAGCAGATGGACATAGGGCCTCCGCTCAAGGACTCCCTCATTGCAATAACACTGTTCTATTAAATTGGCATTCTAAGATGCTCACCGTCCCTACACAATCACTGACCACAAAGCGGCTGCATAAGCAAATGTGGTGAAGAAAGCCGATGGTGTCCAGCTACCTAAAGATATAGCGTGTGGGGTCTTAAAGGCCTGAGGGTAAAGAAACAGCCATCTGGCTCTGAAGCAACAGAGCCCACATGGAGAAAGCATACCAGCCTGTGTGATCACAAAGTTTTAAAGGGATAAGGCAACAGGCATCATGAGAACAAAAAAAACCTTATCATGGAGAATGAGAGGGGACTGCCGGGTATAGACCCAAAACCTATTTGCAGTGCACTGGACATCCCCTTACAGAAGGATCTCAGAGTGGAGATTAAAGAATACAGGGTATGAGACAGCAAAGATGAAACACAACTTTCCTCTAGTTCTTAATGCTTTCTCTTGCCCCACTATCATGATCCCAGTTCTACCATACTAATCTGGCCAAACTAGAGAAGGTATTCTAGTACCGATAGGAATTTCAAACACGGGGGATCCAGAGTGGATGGGCCCTTTACCAGTGTTATGAGTGGAGATACTGGGAGGGTGGAGGAAGGGCAGGATGGAAAGTGGGAACCGATTACAAGGATCTTCATTGAACTCAAAAGAAAGGTGGGTGAAAATATGACAAAAGAATTAGTACATTTCCAAGGATTGATGAGGGATGGGTGGCGGGCATTGAGGGGGGAAAAATGAGGAGATGAGGCCAGGGGCTTGGGAGGAGAGTGGATATTTTGTGAAAAAGGAGGGCAATTAATGTACAGATGGGCTTCAAACAGATGATGTATTTATGGATTGTGGTTAGTGTTGTAGGAGCCACTAATGAAAAGATCATAAAAGAAACAAAAATAATCTTGGCAGAGGGCTCATGCAAGGATGATCTCAGGCTGGATTAGACCAGTCAAAACAGCTACTGGAGTCGCCTCACCCTGTGTCTATTATTGAGTCAGCCATGATGCTTAGGACCCACAGCCCCAGCAGCTGGCCAGAGAGGGAGGTGGATCTCTGAGGCCATTCCACAGGGGGAATGGTCCTCTGTCCTGCAGGGCCCACCCTCCTTTGTAAGCATGCTGCCTGGGGCAAGGCTTTCATGGAGTCCACACCATGGGAGCTCTACTACTCATGGGGGATTGGCAGGAAGCCTCTGCTCATGCGCACACACCACCAACTAGCTGGAGGATCTCCGTGAACAAAGCCTGAGGCAGACAACAAGCCCACTAACTGATGCTGTAAGAGATACAATCAGCATCCAGAAACGTGCAACTGGGAGTAAGAGGCAGCATACCTTGGTCCCAGCCCCTCCCACTCTAATCTACAAGGAGTGACATTGCAAAGCAGAGGGTTTTCATAAAGCACTTCCAGGACTGTGGAATGAGCAGCCTCGTTTGTGGACATGGATACTCTGTGATCCAGACGTACTACCTCCTCCCTTACAGTCAGCTGAGACAAAAACCCTTGCAAGCAGAAAGCCATGCATCTGAACAGTATCCACCAGCCACTCATGTGCAGCACAGCTGCCTCCAAAGAGCCTTCCTGAGTGAGAGAGAAATCATGCAGAAGCCTGGTCTGCACTCAAGAGAGTTTTATGAGCGTTAGGGAGGCGTGGTGGGCAAGTCTGGCCGACCCCAGTGGCTGAATTGAATTTACATGGCCTAGATTGGTCAATCCAGGTACAGGAACCACCCAGGTGACCTCCCCTTCATGGCCAGAAATCTGGACCTCTGAGCATGCACAGGGTGCCTCTCCTAACTGGGCTCTTATCTTGGCCCTATGGGCATGCATAACGGATGCCCCAGTCCCTAGTATAGCTACCTAACATTTGCCCCCCTGAAGAGATATGGACCCAAATCTTTGGGGGTACTGGGCGACGACATCTCTAGCTGCTTCCTGCTGGCAAAAGGGGCGAGGTGGGGCTTTGGGTCCATACCCTTCCTACACTGCTGGGAGGGGTTGTCCATTGAGGGCAACTTTATCCAGGATGGATAAGGTTGAGGTGGTCCAGGAGATGGTAGTCGTGGACCTGGCACACTTGGTTCAGAAGCTTTAATCACCCGATAACTTCTGAGAAAAACAAACGGTCTAAAAGGTGAACAGTTTGACTACGACAAGGCTAAGCTTGTGAGGTGGCAGTGGCCTTGAAATTAGGTGAGTGTCACAGGAAACAAAAATAATCTTAGGATTACCAGACATGTGTGTTTGTTCATTGGAAGTACAGGAAGAGGGATAAAAGCATTCACACTTTCCCCTAGGAGGGCACAGGTTTCGGCACTACTAGGTGCAGTCGGATCACTGATTCATTTATGATGCTAAGGTCTTGGACCCGCTGATAAGACCCATCCTTCTTTTTAACCCTATAACGCTTCAATTTTAATTTTGGGAAAAAATTTTCTTTTTGTTGTGGACTTTCATAGTTATAAATATATATATATGTATTAATATATACATTTTTAATGTTATGAAAACATCATGCTTCGCGTTATAGAGTTAAATGGAAATAATGGGCAGGACGAGTCAAAAGTGACCAAAACAGAGTAACTGCCTAAGTCATTTTGAATTTTCTTGGGTTCAATTGGAGTAAAGGCTTGTAAATTACCCGGGGTCCAAATTCCCATGGTGCCTCCTACAACGGGTAGAATGTTCAGGGATGTTTCAGGGCTGGGAGATTAATAACCCCTAAGTCCAGGATACCTTAGGGCAGGGGTCCTTAAACTGTTTACCCAGGGGGCCAGTTCACTATCCCTCAGGCCTTTTGAAGGAAAGACTATAGTTTAAAAAAACAAATATTACGAACAAATTCATGTGCACACTGCACATCTTGATTTGAAGTTCAAAAAAAAAATAAATGGGGCACATACACCCGGCAGAAAGGATCAACGTCCTCGGCTGTCTGCATGTGGCCCACAGGTTGTAGTTTGAGGACCCCTGCTCTCGGCATTCACCAAGAGGATGTGGTTTCAACCCAAAAGCTTGGAGACTCTACAATTTGTTTAAAAGTGATGGGGCAGAAGGAGTCCCTGATTGACCCACGCAAGACTAGTTTTCCCATCCCCTGTTACTAAGAGTTCATAGTTATGGTTAAAGGGAAACAGGATATCCCGATCTGATCCCGTTACTTCAAGTGTGGGCTGACATTGCCACTAAGAAGCCTGCAAATATAAAAGACTTACTCCCTCCCGCAAAGAAAGGGCCCTTGTTTCCAAGGTTTCAGGAAACATGGAAGGACCGGAAAAACAAACGGTCCAAGTTCCCAAAACCACATAGGTGGAGGCCATCCCTCCCCATCACCCTCCCCCACCCCTCCCCTCCCTCACCCCTCCCCTCCCCCATCACTCCCCCACCCCTCCCCTCCCCTCCCCTCCCCATCACTCTCCCCTAATCGGCTTTATCCCATTTTGCAGGAGAATTCTGGGAGTGGGAGAGCTGGCTTCAAACCCTTTCTTTCAACCCCCGCCCTATAAGGTTTCTAGGGTCCAGAAATTGAAAACTTCTAACAGGCCCTTATTGAGTCACTCCCTCCCCCACCGGCCCCCCAAACTCACCCCCACCCCTAACAACCAGCCCCCCACACACACTAGTACTGGTATGACTTCCATACTCATCAGCCCACCTGGAATGCTTGCCAACAACTTCTCCAGGTGCTGTTCACATCGGAGGAGGGTAGCCCTTCCAGACAGAGGCCCAGTAAGCAGTCAGTGAACCTGATGGTCAGCGAGCGGGCACTCCCCACTTGAGAGAAACTCTTTTGGCCACTACACCAACAATGTGGGATCTCAATTCCTAGCAAGGCCCAGAGGACTTTACCAGGTATCAACCATTGCTCTTACATGACCCTCTGCAGAAGAGCTAGGAAACCTATGAATTTATCTAAGGTCAGTGAGAATTTTCAGGTTCCTATAAGAGAATATCCGCCTGCCTTTCTAGAGTGGCTGAGGGAAGCCTACGGGCTTTATACCCCTAACGGCCCGGAGGCACTGAAAACAGGAGGGCAATAAGTATTGCCTTTATTACTCAGTCAGTCTGCCTCAGACATGACAAAGAAGTGGGAAGGGTTTGAAGGGAAAAATCTTAGCGATTTGGTACAAGTGGCTCATTGAGTGTATAACAACAGAGATGACCCTAGCACGACAGAGACAAAGAAGCTAGCTAAAATAATCGTAATTGCCATGAGATACCCCAGAGACTCAGGAAAAGGAGAGCATGGCCCACTCACGGAGAGACTAACCTGTGGGCACCGCCAAGCCATGGGGAAGGACCAATGTGCCTACTGCAGGAAAGAAGGACACTGGAAAAATCAGTGCCTTGAAAACCCCAGGAGAGGTGCACGACCCTCCACTAGAGTGGATGGGCCTCATCTGCACGTAGAAAGACCCAAGCAAGGGACAATAATGCTTGAAGAAGCTCAATGAAGGGGTCAGGGCTCTGTTTCACTTCGCCGCCAAAAGCCCAGGCTAACTCTCCAAGTAGGAGGCCAGGCAGTAAATTTCTTGGTGGACACAGGGGCTACCTTGTCAGGTTCAGAAAGGAATATGGGCACATTTTCAAGAAGAAAGATGTGAATTACTGTGAGCCTATGATTCCTTCCACAGATAACTCACACCAGAAGGTTTGCATGGAGGGTAGGTGGGTTTCCCAAGACAACAAAATAACAAATATCTATCAGCCCTTTGGCCCAGTTAGCCACCTGGTTATGATATCACTGGCTTCTGGCTCAGCTGCTGAGCCAGTGAAGCACTTATAGCAGGAGAAGACTAGGTGGCCGGTGGCCATCAACGGAAGGACCAAATCTCCACAGTGGGCTTCCTGTTTCAATATGGAGCCACGTATGTTACCTGCTGGACACCATCTCTATCCTGAGCTCATAATTGCCATCGCAGGTCTAGAATGCGGCGCGCAGGTACACACTATATGAAACAGTCTCTGATTAACCCCTCTCGATAACTTGCTGACATGGGAGTCTGGATAATCCTGTACATTTACTTTGCAGATTAGAAAACTCACTCAAAAACACACGGGAGTTGACCCAGAGACACACAACTGGTTAACAACAAAGTCATATTCACAACCAGCGTCTGGACCAAGAGCACGGTGCCCCACAGAACTGTGCCCATCGAGCAGTCAATATCTCCTGGACTCTCAAAAGATCTGAGCTGATACCCACCCGCCCCCCACATCCTTGCAGCCCCAAAAGATTGTATTTCACAGGATGGCACCGGATCTGCAGCTCGCGGAGAGGGACATATCTGATCAGAGAACACAGGGCAGAACAAGGGGGAGGAGGGGAGAATGGAGCACACCCTGGCCCAATACACCTTGAGGATGATGTTCCCAATCAGAGAAGCCAATCCACAGAGAAGACCACATGGGCAGCCCCACGATGAGAAACGTCCCTCAAAGACCCATAGCCTTAGAGGGGACAACACTGGACACACAGTGTGGGAACTGCGCCCGAACTGATCCTGCCACTTCGATGCATGACACTAAGAGAGTGCAGCGGAAGAGTAAGAAAACGGAGCATCAAAGTACCCGGGGAATGCCAAAGGTGGACTTTGTGGTCAGGGTTCGGTGCCCCCACAGACTGGACTGGAAAACACTCCTAAAGTTCACCACACAGTCCTTGTACTTTTCTTTCTGGTTAGTGTTGTTTTCTTTTAGTGTCATTGGATTTGGGTTGGGTTTTGTTTTCATTTTTGTTTTTTGTTTTTCTTTTTGCTGCTTGGTTTAGCTCAGTCTTGTTTTGTGCATGTTATTACCTTTACAGGTCTGTCTAATTAAGAGAGGCTAGATGAACAATCTGGAGGAGTAAACATGTGACCGGCCCTTTCCATTGGGCATGGGAGTGAGCACGGTGGGGGGCAAGGAAGTGGTGTAAAGAAACCCAGAGACAAGGGTACAACAAGTGATGGAAAACGGTAGTGAGGGGGATGTAGGAGGCCTGGTAGGGCGTGATCAAAGGTAATGTAACCAAGAGGAATTACTGAAACCCAAAGGAAGACTGAGCATGTCAGTGGGCACAAGAGGAAAATCAAAGAGTATAGAAGAGTGAGCTGGGAAGCAAGGGCCAGTTATAGACGTCTAAATAAAGGCATGTACATATGTACATATATTTACAAAGGGGCATGGGGAAATAGATCTATGTCCATATGTTTATAGATTTAGTATTAAAGTAGCAGATGGACATAGGGCCTCAGCTCAAGGACTCCCTCATTGCAATAACACTGTTCTATTAAATTGGCATTCTAAGATGCTCACCTTCCCTACACAATCACTGACCACAAAGCGGCTGCATAAGCAAATGTGGTGAAGAAAGCCGATGGTGTCCAGCTACCTAAAGATATAGCGTGTGGGGTCTTAAAGGCCTGAGGGTAAAGAAACAGCCATCTGGCTCTGAAGCAACAGAGCCCACATGGAGAAAGCATACCAGCCTGTGTGATCACAAAGTTTTAAAGGGATAAGGCAACAGGCATCATGAGAACAAAAAAATCTTATCATGGAGAATGAGAGGGGACTGCCGGGTATAGACCCAAAACCTATTTGCAGTGCACTGGACATCCCCTTACAGAAGGATCTCAGAGTGGAGATTAAAGAATACAGGGTATGAGACAGCAAAGATGAAACACAACTTTCCTCTAGTTCTTAATGCTTTCTCTTGCCCCACTATCATGATCCCAGTTCTACCATACTAATCTGGCCAAACTAGAGAAAGTATTCTAGTACCGATAGGAATTTCAAACACGGGGGATCCAGAGTGGATGGGCCCTTTACCAGTGTTATGAGTGGAGATACTGGGAGGGTGGAGGAAGGGCAGGATGGAAAGTGGGAACCGATTACAAGGATCTTCATTGACCTCAAAAGAAAGGTGGGTGAAAATATGACAAAAGAATTAGTACATTTCCAAGGATTGATGAGGGATGGGTGGCGGGCATTGAGGGGGGGAAAAATGAGGAGCTGAGGACAGGGGCTTGGGTGGAGAGTGGATATTTTGTGAATAAGGAGGGCAATTAATGTACAGATGGGCTTCAAACAGATGATGTATTTATGGATTGTGGTTAGTGTTGTAGGAGCCACTAATGAAAAGATCATAAAAGAAACAAAAATAATCTTGGCAGAGGGCTCATGCAAGGATGATCTCAGGCTGGATTAGACCAGTCAAAACAGCTACTGGAGTCGCCTCACCCTGTGTCTATTATTGAGTCAGCCATGATGCTTAGGACCCACTGCCCCAGCAGCTGGCCAGAGAGGGAGGTGGATCTCTGAGGCCATTCCACAGGGGGAATGGTCCTCTGTCCTGCAGGGCCCACCCTCCTTTGTAAGCATGCTGCCTGGGGCAAGGCTTTCATGGAGTCCACACCATGGGAGCTCTACTACTCATGGGGGATTGGCAGGAAGCCTCTGCTCATGCGCACACACCACCAACTAGCTGGAGGATCTCCGTGAACAAAGCCTGAGGCAGACAACAAGCCCACTAACTGATGCTGTAAGAGATACAATCAGCATCCAGAAACCTGCAACTGGGAGTAAGAGGCAGCATACCTTGGTCCCAGCCCCTCCCACTCTAATCTACAAGGAGTGACATTGCAAAGCAGAGGGTTTTCATAAAGCACTTCCAGGACTGTGGAATGAGCAGCCTCTTTTGTGGACATGGATACTCTGTGATCCAGACGTACTACCTCCTCCCTTACAGTCAGCTGAGACAAAAACCCTTGCAAGCAGAAAGCCATGCATCTGAACAGTATCCACCAGCCACTCATGTGCAGCACAGCTGCCTCCAAAGAGCCTTCCTGAGTGAGAGAGAAATCATGCAGAAGCCTGGTCTGCACTCAAGAGAGTTTTATGAGCGTTAGGGAGGCGTGGTGGGCAAGTCTGGCCGACCCCAGTGGCTGAATTGAATTTACATGGCCTAGATTGGTCAATCCAGGTACAGGAACCACCCAGGTGACCTCCCCTTCATGGCCAGAAATCTGGACCTCTGAGCATGCACAGGGTGCCTCTCCTAACTGGGCTCTTATCTTGGCCCTATGGGCATGCATAACGGATGCCCCAGTCCCTAGTATAGCTACCTAACATTTGCCCCCCTGAAGAGATATGGACCCAAATCTTTGGGGGTACTGGGCGACGACATCTCTAGCTGCTTCCTGCTGGCAAAAGGGGCGAGGTGGGGCTTTGGGTCCATACCCTTCCTACACTGCTGGGAGGGGTTGTCCATTGAGGGCAACTTTATCCAGGATGGATAAGGTTGAGGTGGTCCAGGAGATGGTAGTCGTGGACCTGGCACACTTGGTTCAGAAGCTTTAATCACCCGATAACTTCTGAGAAAAACAAACGGTCTAAAAGGTGAACAGTTTGACTACGACAAGGCTAAGCTTGTGAGGTGGCAGTGGCCTTGAAATTAGGTGAGTGTCACAGGAAACAAAAATAATCTTAGGATTACCAGACATGTGTGTTTGTTCATTGGAAGTACAGGAAGAGGGATAAAAGCATTCACACTTTCCCCTAGGAGGGCACAGGTTTGGGCACTACTAGGTGCAGTCGGATCACTGATTCATTTATGATGCTAAGGTCTTGGACCCGCTGATAAGACCCATCCTTCTTTTTAACCCTATAACGCTTCAATTTTAATTTTGGGAAAAATTTTCTTTTTGTTGTGGACTTTCATAGTTATAAATATATATATATATATATATATATATATATGTATTAATATATACATTTTTTAATGTTATGAAAACATCATGCTTCGCGTTATAGAGTTAAATGGAAATAATGGGCTAGTGCAGGACGAGTCAAATGTGACCAAAATAGAGTAACTGCCTAAGTCATTTTGAATTTTCTTGGGTTCAATTGGAGTAAAGGCTTGTAAATTACGCGGGGTCCAAAATCCCATGGTGCCTCCTACAACGGGTAGAATGTTCAGGGATGTTTCAGGGCTGGGAGATTAATAACCCCTAAGTCCAGGATACCTTAGGGCAGGGGTCCTTAAACTGTTTACCCAGGGGGCCAGTTCACTATCCCTCAGGCCTTTTGAAGGAAAGACTATAGTTTAAAAAAACAAATATTACGAACAAATTCATGTGCACACTGCACATCTTGATTTGAAGTTCAAAAAAAAAAATAAATGGGGCACATACACCCGGCAGAAAGGATCAACGTCCTCGGCTGTCTGCATGTGGCCCACAGGTTGTAGTTTGAGGACCCCTGCTCTCGGCATTCACCAAGAGGATGTGGTTTCAACCCAAAAGCTTGGAGACTCTACAATTTGTTTAAAAGTGATGGGGCAGAAGGAGTCCCTGATTGACCCACGCAAGACTAGTTTTCCCACCCCCTATTACTAAGAGTTCATAGTTATGGTTAAAGGGAACCAGGATATCCCGATCTGATCCCGTTACTTCAAGTGTGGGCTGACATTGCCACTAAGAAGCCTGCAAATATAAAAGACTTACTCCCTCACGCAAAGAAAGGGCCCTTGTTTCCAAGGTTTCAGGAAACATGGAAGGACCGGAAAAACAAAAGGTCCAAGTTCCCAAAACCACATAGGTGGAGGCCATCCCTCCCCATCACCCTCCCCCACCCCTCCCCTCCCTCACCCCTCCCCTCCCCCATCACTCCCCCACCCCTCCACTCCCCTCCCCTCCCCATCACTCTCCCCTAATCGGCTTTATCCCATTTTGCAGGAGAACTCTGGGAGTGGGAGAGCTGGCTTCAAACCCTTTCTTTCAACCCCCGCCCTATAAGGTTTCTAGGGTCCAGAAATAGAAAACTTCTAACAGGCCCTTATTGAGTCACTCCCTCCCCCACCGACCCCCCAAACTCACCCCCACCCCTAACAAGCAGCCCCCCACACACACTAGTACTGGTATGACTTCCATACTCATCAGCCCACCTGGAATGCTTGCCAACAACTTCTCCAGGTGCTGTTCACAATGGAGGAGGGTAGCCCTTCCAGACAGAGGCCCAGTAAGCAGTCAGTGAACCTGATGGTCAGCGAGCGGGCACTCCCCACTTCAGAGAAACTCTTTTGGCCACTACACCAACAATGTGGGATCTCAATTCCTAGCAAGGCCCAGAGGACTTTACCAGGTATCAACCATTGCTCTTACATGACCCTCTGCAGAAGAGCTAGGAAACCTATGAATTTATCTAAGGTCAGTGAGAATTTTCAGGTTCCTATAAGAGAATATCCGCCTGCCTTTCTAGAGTGGCTGAGGGAAGCCTACGGGCTTTATACCCCTTACGGCCCGGAGGCACTGAAAACAGGAGGGCAATAAGTATTGCCTTTATTACTCAGTCAGTCTGCCTCAGACATGAAAAAGAAGTGGGAAGGGTTTGAAGGGAAAAATCTTAGCGATTTGGTACAAGTGGCTCATTGAGTGTATAACAACAGAGATGACCCTAGCACGACAGAGACAAAGAAGCTAGCTAAAATAATCGTAATTGCCATGAGATACCCCAGAGACTCAGGAAAAGGAGAGCATGGCCCACTCACGGAGAGACTAACCTGTGGGCACCGCCAAGCCATGGGGAAGGACCAATGTGCCTACTGCAGGAAAGAAGGACACTGGAAAAATCAGTGCCTTGAAAACCCCAGGAGAGGTGCACGACCCTCCACTAGAGTGGATGGGCCTCATCTGCACGTAGAAAGACCCAAGCAAGAGACAATAATGCTTGAAGAAGCTCAATGAAGGGGTCAGGGCTCTGTTTCACTTCGCCGCCAAAAGCCCAGGCTAACTCTCCAAGTAGGAGGCCAGGCAGCAAATTTCTTGGTGGACACAGGGGCCACCTTGTCAGGTTCAGAAAGGAATATGGGCACATTTTCAAGAAGAAAGATGTGAATTACTGTGAGCCTATGATTCCTTCCACAGATAACTCACACCAGAAGGTTTGCATGGAGGGTAGGTGGGTTTCCCAAGACAACAAAATAACAAATATCTATCAGCCCTTTGGCCTAGTTAGCCACCTGGTTATGATATCACTGGCTTCTGGCTCAGCTGCTGAGCCAGTGAAGCACTTATAGCAGGAGAAGACTAGGTGGCCGGTGGCCATCAACGGAAGGACCAAATCTCCACAGTGGGCTTCCTGTTTCAATATGGAGCCACGTATGTTACCTGCTGGACACCATCTCTATCCTGAGCTCATAATTGCCATCGCAGGTCTAGAATGTGGCGCGCAGGTACACACTATATGAAACAGTCTCTGATTAACCCCTCTCGATAACTTGCTGACATGGGAGTCTGGATAATCCTGTACATTTACTTTGCAGATTAGAAAACTCACTCAAAAACACACGGGAGTTGACCCAGAGACACACAACTGGTTAACAACAAAGTCATATTCACAACCAGCGTCTGGACCAAGAGCACGGTGCCCCACAGAACTGTGCCCATCGAGCAGTCAATATCTCCTGGACTCTCAAAAGATCTGAGCTGATACCCACCCATCCCCCACATCCTTGCAGCCCCAAAAGATTGTATTTCACAGGATGGCACCGGATCTGCAGCTCGCGGAGAGGGACATATCTGATCAGAGAACACAGGGCAGAACAAGGGGGAGGAGGGGAGAATGGAGCACACCCTGGCCCAATACACCTTGAGGATGATGTTCCCAATCAGAGAAGCCAATCCACAGAGAAGACCACATGGGCAGCCCCACGATGAGAAACGTCCCTCAAAGACCCATAGCCTTAGAGGGGACAACACTGGACACACAGTGTGGGAACTGCGCCCGAACTGATCCTGCCACTTCGATGCATGACACTAAGAGAGTGCAGCGGAAGAGTAAGAAAACGGAGCATCAAAGTCCCCGGGGAATGCCAAAGGTGGACTTTGTGGTCAGGGTTCGGTGCCCCCACAGACTGGACTGGAAAACACTCCTAAAGTTCACCACACAGTCCTTGTACTTTTCTTTCTGGTTAGTGTTGTTTTCTTTTAGTGTCATTGGATTTGGGTTGGGTTTTGTTTTCATTTTTGTTTGTTTTTTTTTTCTTTTTGCTGCTTGGTTTAGCTCAGTCTTGTTTTGTGCATGTTATTACCTTTACAGGTCTGTCTAATTAAGAGAGGCTGGATGAACAATCTGGAGGAGTAAACATGTGACCGGCCCTTTCCATTGGGCATGGGAGTGAGCACGGTGGGGGGAAAGGAAGTGGTGTAAAGAAACCCAGAGACAAGGGTACAACAAGTGATGGAAAACGGTAGTGAGGGGGATGTAGGAGGCCTGGTAGGGCGTGATCAAAGGTAATGTAACCAAGAGGAATTACTGAAACCCAAAGGAAGACTGAGCATGTCAGTGGGCACAAGAGGAAAATCAAAGAGTATAGAAGAGTGAGCTGGGAAGCAAGGGCCAGTTATAGACGTCTAAATAAAGGCATGTACATATGTACATATATTTACAAAGGGGCATGGGGAAATAGATCTATGTCCATATGTTTATAGATTTAGTATTAAGGTAGCAGATGGACATAGGGCCTCCGCTCAAGGACTCCCTCATTGCAATAACACTGTTCTATTAAATTGGCATTCTAAGATGCTCACCTTCCCTACACAATCACTGACCACAAAGCGGCTGCATAAGCAAATGTGGTGAAGAAAGCCGATGGTGTCCAGCTACCTAAAGATATAGCGTGTGGGGTCTTAAAGGCCTGAGGGTAAAGAAACAGCCATCTGGCTCTGAAGCAACAGAGCCCACATGGAGAAAGCATACCAGCCTGTGTGATCACAAAGTTTTAAAGGGATAAGGCAACAGGCATCATGAGAACAAAAAAATCTTATCATGGAGAATGAGAGGGGACTGCCGGGTATAGACGCAAAACCTATTTGCAGTGCACTGGACATCCCCTTACAGAAGGATCTCAGAGTGGAGATTAAAGAATACAGGGTATGAGACAGCAAAGATGAAACACAACTTTCCTCTAGTTCTTAATGCTTTCTCTTGCCCCACTATCATGATCCCAGTTCTACCATACTAATCTGGCCAAACTAGAGAAGGTATTCTAGTACCGATAGGAATTTCAAACACGGGGGATCCAGAGTGGATGGGCCCTTTACCAGTGTTATGAGTGGAGATACTGGGAGGGTGGAGGAAGGGCAGGATGGAAAGTGGGAACCGATTACAAGGATCTTCATTGACCTCAAAAGAAAGGTGGGTGAAAATATGACAAAAGAAATAGTACATTTCCAAGGATTGATGAGGGATGGGTGGCGGGCATTGAGGGGGGGGAAAATGAGGAGCTGAGGCCAGGGGCTTGGGTGGAGAGTGGATATTTTGTGAATAAGGAGGGCAATTAATGTACAGATGGGCTTCAAACAGATGATGTATTTATGGATTGTGGTTAGTGTTGTAGGAGCCACTAATGAAAAGATCATAAAAGAAACAAAAATAATCTTGGCAGAGGGCTCATGCAAGGATGATCTCAGGCTGGATTAGACCAGTCAAAACAGCTACCGGAGTCGCCTCACCCTGTGTCTATTATTGAGTCAGCCATGATGCTTAGGACCCACAGCCCCAGCAGCTGGCCAGAGAGGGAGGTGGATCTCTGAGGCCATTCCACAGGGGGAATGGTCCTCTGTCCTGCAGGGCCCACCCTCCTTTGTAAGCATGCTGCCTGGGGCAAGGCTTTCATGGAGTCCACACCATGGGAGCTCTACTACTCATGGGGGATTGGCAGGAAGCCTCTGCTCATGCGCACACACCACCAACTAGCTGGAGGATCTCCGTGAACAAAGCCTGAGGCAGACAACAAGCGCACTAACTGATGCTGTAAGAGATACAATCAGCATCCAGAAACCTGCAACTGGGAGTAAGAGGCAGCATACCTTGGTCCCAGCCCCTCCCACTCTAATCTACAAGGAGTGACATTGCAAAGCAGAGGGTTTTCATAAAGCACTTCCAGGACTGTGGAATGAGCAGCCTCGTTTGTGGACATGGATACTCTGTGATCCAGACGTACTACCTCCTCCCTTACAGTCAGCTGAGACAAAAACCCTTGCAAGCAGAAAGCCATGCATCTGAACAGTATCCACCAGCCACTCATGTGCAGCACAGCTGCCTCCAAAGAGCCTTCCTGAGTGAGAGAGAAATCATGCAGAAGCCTGGTCTGCACTCAAGAGAGTTTTATGAGCGTTAGGGAGGCGTGGTGGGCAAGTCTGGCCGACCCCAGTGGCTGAATTGAATTTACATGGCCTAGATTGGTCAATCCAGGTACAGGAACCACCCAGGTGACCTCCCCTTCATGGCCAGAAATCTGGACCTCTGAGCATGCACAGGGTGCCTCTCCTAACTGGGCTCTTATCTTGGCCCTATGGGCATGCATAACGGATGCCCCAGTCCCTAGTATAGCTACCTAACATTTGCCCCCCTGAAGAGATATGGACCCAAATCTTTGGGGGTACTGGGCGACGACATCTCTAGCTGCTTCCTGCTGGCAAAAGGGGCGAGGTGGGGCTTTGGGTCCATACCCTTCCTACACTGCTGGGAGGGGTTGTCCATTGAGGGCAACTTTATTCAGGATGGATAAGGTTGAGGTGGTCCAGGAGATGGTAGTCGTGGACCTGGCACACTTGGTTCAGAAGCTTTAATCACCCGATAACTTCTGAGAAAAACAAACGGTCTAAAAGGTGAACAGTTTGACTACGACAAGGCTAAGCTTGTGAGGTGGCAGTGGCCTTGAAATTAGGTGAGTGTCACAGGAAACAAAAATAATCTTAGGATTACCAGACATGTGTGTTTGTTCATTGGAAGTACAGGAAGAGGGATAAAAGCATTCACACTTTCCCCTAGGAGGGCACAGGTTTCGGCACTACTAGGTGCAGTCGGATCACTGATTCATTTATGATGCTAAGGTCTTGGACCCGCTGATAAGACCCATCCTTCTTTTTAACCCTATAACGCTTCAATTTTAATTTTGGGAAAAAATTTTCTTTTTGTTGTGGACTTTCATAGTTATAAATATATATATATATATGTATTAATATATACATTTTTTAATGTTATGAAAACATCATGCTTCGCGTTATAGAGTTAAATGGAAATAATGCGCTAGTGCAGGACGAGTCAAATGTGACCAAAATAGAGTAACTGCCTAAGTCATTTTGAATTTTCTTGGGTTCAATTGGAGTAAAGGCTTGTAAATTACCCGGGGTCCAAATTCCCATGGAGCCTCCTACAACGGGTAGAATGTTCAGGGATGTTTCAGGGCTGGGAGATTAATAACCCCTAAGTCCAGGATACCTTAGGGCAGGGGTCCTTAAACTGTTTACCCAGGGGGCCAGTTCACTATCCCTCAGGCCTTTTGAAGGAAAGACTATAGTTTAAAAAAACAAATATTACGAACAAATTCATGTGCACACTGCACATCTTGATTTGAAGTTCAAAAAAAAAAATAAATGGGGCACATACACCCGGCAGAAAGGATCAACGTCCTCGGCTGTCTGCATGTGGCCCACAGGTTGTAGTTTGAGGACCCCTGCTCTCGGCATTCACCAAGAGGATGTGGTTTCAACCCAAAAGCTTGGAGACTCTACAATTTGTTTAAAAGTGATGGGGCAGAAGGAGTCCCTGATTGACCCACGCAAGACTAGTTTTCCCACCCCCTGTTACTAAGAGTTCATAGTTATGGTTAAAGGGAAACAGGATATCCCGATCTGATCCCGTTACTTCAAGTGTGGGCTGACATTGCCACTAAGAAGCCTGCAAATATAAAAGACTTACTCCCTCCCGCAAAGAAAGGGCCCTTGTTTCCAAGGTTTCAGGAAACATGGAAGGACCGGAAAAACAAAAGGTCCAAGTTCCCAAAACCACATAGGTGGAGGCCATCCCTCCCCATCACCCTCCCCCACCCCTCCCCTCCCTCACCCCTCCCCTCCCCCATCACTCCCTCACCCCTCCACTCCCCTCCCCTCCCCATCACTCTCCCCTAATCGGCTTTATCCCATTTTGCAGGAGAACTCTGGGAGTGGGAGAGCTGGCTTCAAACCCTTTCTTTCAACCCCCGCCCTATAAGGTTTCTAGGGTCCAGAAATAGAAAACTTCTAACAGGCCCTTATTGAGTCACTCCCTCCCCCACCGGCCCCCCAAACTCACCCCCACCCCTAACAAGCAGCCCCCCACACGCACTAGTACTGGTATGACTTCCATACTCATCAGTCCACCTGGAATGCTTGCCAACAACTTCTCCAGGTGCTGTTCACAACGGAGGAGGGTAGCCCTTCCAGACAGAGGCCCAGTAAGCAGTCAGTGAACCTGATGGTCAGCGAGCGGGCACTCCCCACTTGAGAGAAACTCTTTTGGCCACTACACCAACAATGTGGGATCTCAATTCCTAGCAAGGCCCAGAGGACTTTACCAGGTATCAACCATTGCTCTTACATGACCCTCTGCAGAAGAGCTAGGAAACCTATGAATTTATCTAAGGTCAGTGAGAATTTTCAGGTTCCTATAAGAGAATATCCGCCTGCCTTTCTAGAGTGGCTGAGGGAAGCCTACGGGCTTTATACCCCTAACGGCCCGAAGGCACTGAAAACAGGAGGGCAATAAGTATTGCCTTTATTACTCAGTCAGTCTGCCTCAGACATGACAAAGAAGTGGGAAGGGTTTGAAGGGAAAAATCTTAGCGATTTGGTACAAGTGGCTCATTGAGTGTATAACAACAGAGATGACCCTAGCACGACAGAGACAAAGAAGCTAGCTAAAATAATCGTAATTGCCATGAGATACCCCAGAGACTCAGGTAAAGGAGAGCATGGCCCACTCACGGAGAGACTAACCTGTGGGCACCGCCAAGCCATGGGGAAGGACCAATGTGCCTACTGCAGGAAAGAAGGACACTGGAAAAATCAGTGCCTTGAAAACCCCAGGAGAGGTGCACGACCCTCCACTAGAGTGGATGGGCCTCATCTGCACGTAGAAAGACCCAAGCAAGAGACAATAATGCTTGAAGAAGCTCAATGAAGGGGTCAGGGCTCTGTTTCACTTCGCCGCCAAAAGCCCAGGCTAATTCTCCAAGTAGGAGGCCAGGCAGTAAATTTCTTGGTGGACACAGGGGCCACCTTGTCAGGTTCAGAAAGGAATATGGGCACATTTTCAAGAAGAAAGATGTGAATTACTGTGAGCCTATGATTCCTTCCACAGATAACTCACACCAGAAGGTTTGCATGGAGGGTAGGTGGGTTTCCCAAGACAACAAAATAACAAATATCTATCAGCCCTTTGGCCCAGTTAGCCACCTGGTTATGATATCACTGGCTTCTGGCTCAGCTGCTGAGCCAGTGAAGCAGTTATAGCAGGAGAAGACTAGGTGGCCGGTGGCCATCAACGGAAGGACCAAATCTCCACAGTGGGCTTCCTGTTTCAATATGGAGCCACGTATGTTACCTGCTGGACACCATCTCTATCCTGAGCTCATAATTGCCATCGCAGGTCTAGAATGCGGCGCGCAGGTACACACTATATGAAACAGTCTCTGATTAACCCCTCTCGATAACTTGCTGACATGGGAGTCTGGATAATCCTGTACATTTACTTTGCAGATTAGAAAACTCACTCAAAAACACACGGGAGTTGACCCAGAGACACACAACTGGTTAACAACAAAGTCATATTCACAACCAGCTTCTGGACCAAGAGCACGGTGCCCCACAGAACTGTGCCCATCGAGCAGTCAATATCTCCTGGACTCTCAAAAGATCTGAGCTGATACCCACCCACCCCCCACATCCTTGCAGCCCCAAAAGATTGTATTTCACAGGATGGCACCGGATCTGCAGCTCGCGGAGAGGGACATATCTGATCAGAGAACACAGGGCAGAACAAGGGGGAGGAGGGGAGAATGGAGCACACCCTGGCCCAATACACCTTGAGGATGATGTTCCCAATCAGAGAAGCCAATCCACAGAGAAGACCACATGGGCAGCCCCACGATGAGAAACGTCCCTCAAAGACCCATAGCCTTAGAGGGGACAACACTGGACACACAGTGTGGGAACTGCGCCCGAACTGATCCTGCCACTTCGATGCATGACACTAAGAGAGTGCAGCGGAAGAGTAAGAAAACGGAGCATCAAAGTACCCGGGGAATGCCAAAGGTGGACTTTGTGGTCAGGGTTCGGTGCCCCCACAGACTGGACTGGAAAACACTCCTAAAGTTCACCACACAGTCCTTGTACTTTTCTTTCTGGTTAGTGTTGTTTTCTTTTAGTGTCATTGGATTTGGGTTGGGTTTTGTTTTCATTTTTGTTTGTTTGTTTTTCTTTTTGCTGCTTGGTTTAGCTCAGTCTTGTTTTGTGCATGTTATTACCTTTACAGGTCTGTCTAATTAAGAGAGGCTGGATGAACAATCTGGAGGAGTAAACATGTGACCGGCCCTTTCCATTGGGCATGGGAGTGAGCACGGTGGGGGGAAAGGAAGTGGTGTAAAGAAACCCAGAGACAAGGGTACAACAAGTGATGGAAAACGGTAGTGAGGGGGATGTAGGAGGCCTGGTAGGGCGTGATCAAAGGTAATGTAACCAAGAGGAATTACTGAAACCCAAAGGAAGACTGAGCATGTCAGTGGGCACATGAGGAAAATCAAAGAGTATAGAAGAGTGAGCTGGGAAGCAAGGGCCAGTTATAGACGTCTAAATAAAGGCATGTACATATGTACATATATTTACAAAGGGGCATGGGGAAATAGATCTATGTCCATATGTTTATAGATTTAGTATTAAGGTAGCAGATGGACATAGGGCCTCCGCTCAAGGACTCCCTCATTGCAATAACACTGTTCTATTAAATTGGCATTCTAAGATGCTCACCTTCCCTACACAATCACTGACCACAAAGCGGCTGCATAAGCAAATGTGGTGAAGAAAGCCGATGGTGTCCAGCTACCTAAAGATATAGCGTGTGGGGTCTTAAAGGCCTGAGGGTAAAGAAACAGCCATCTGGCTCTGAAGCAACAGAGCCCACATGGAGAAAGCATACCAGCCTGTGTGATCAGAAAGTTTTAAAGGGATAAGGCAACAGGCATCATGAGAACAAAAAAATCTTATCATTGAGAATGAGAGGGGACTGCCGGGTATAGACCCAAAACCTATTTGCAGTGCACTGGACATCCCCTTACAGAAGGATCTCAGAGTGGAGATTAAAGAATACAGGGTATGAGACAGCAAAGATGAAACACAACTTTCCTCTAGTTCTTAATGCTTTCTCTTGCCCCACTATCATGATCCCAGTTCTACCATACTAATCTGGCCAAACTAGAGAAGGTATTCTAGTACCGATAGGAATTTCAAACACGGGGGATCCAGAGTGGATGGGCCCTTTACCAGTGTTATGAGTGGAGATACTGGGAAGGTGGAGGAAGGGCAGGATGGAAAGTGGGAACCGATTACAAGGATCTTCATTGACCTCAAAAGAAAGGTGGGTGAAAATATGACAAAAGAATTAGTACATTTCCAAGGATTGATGAGGGATGGGTGGCGGGCATTGAGGGGGGGAAAATGAGGAGCTGAGGCCAGGGGCTTGGGTGGAGAGTGGATATTTTGTGAATAAGGAGGGCAATTAAAATACAGATGGGCTTCAAACAGATGATGTATTTATGGATTGTGGTTAGTGTTGTAGGAGCCACTAATGAAAAGATCATAAAAGAAACAAAAATAATCTTGGCAGAGGGCTCATGCAAGGATGATCTCAGGCTGGATTAGACCAGTCAAAACAGCTACTGGAGTCGCCTCACCCTGTGTCTATTATTGAGTCAGCCATGATGCTTAGGACCCACAGCCCCAGCAGCTGGCCAGAGAGGGAGGTGGATCTCTGAGGCCATTCCACAGGGGGAATGGTCCTCTGTCCTGCAGGGCCCACCCTCCTTTGTAAGCATGCTGCCTGGGGCAAGGCTTTCATGGAGTCCACACCATGGGAGCTCTACTACTCATGGGGGATTGGCAGGAAGCCTCTGCTCATGCGCACACACCATCAACTAGCTGGAGGATCTCCGTGAACAAAGCCTGAGGCAGACAACAAGCCCACTAACTGATGCTGTAAGAGATACAATCAGCATCCAGAAACCTGCAACTGGGAGTAAGAGGCAGCATACCTTGGTCCCAGCCCCTCCCACTCTAATCTACAAGGAGTGACATTGCAAAGCAGAGGGTTTTCATAAAGCACTTCCAGGACTGTGGAATGAGCAGCCTCTTTTGTGGACATGGATACTCTGTGATCCAGACGTACTACCTCCTCCCTTACAGTCAGCTGAGACAAAAACCCTTGCAAGCAGAAAGCCATGCATCTGAACAGTATCCACCAGCCACTCATGTGCAGCACAGCTGCCTCCAAAGAGCCTTCCTGAGTGAGAGAGAAATCATGCAGAAGCCTGGTCTGCACTCAAGAGAGTTTTATGAGCGTTAGGGAGGCGTGGTGGGCAAGTCTGGCCGACCCCAGTGGCTGAATTGAATTTACATGGCCTAGATTGGTCAATCCAGGTACAGGAACCACCCAGGTGACCTCCCCTTCATGGCCAGAAATCTGGACCTCTGAGCATGCACAGGGTGCCTCTCCTAACTGGGCTCTTATCTTGGCCCTATGGGCATGCATAACGGATGCCCCAGTCCCTAGTATAGCTACCTAACATTTGCCCCCCTGAAGAGATATGGACCCAAATCTTTGGGGGTACTGGGCGACGACATCTCTAGCTGCTTCCTGCTGGCAAAAGGGGCGAGGTGGGGCTTTGGGTCCATACCCTTCCTACACTGCTGGGAGGGGTTGTCCATTGAGGGCAACTTTATCCAGGATGGATAAGGTTGAGGTGGTCCAGGAGATGGTAGTCGTGGACCTGGCACACTTGGTTCAGAAGCTTTAATCACCCGATAACTTCTGAGAAAAACAAACGGTCTAAAAGGTGAACAGTTTGACTACGACAAGGCTAAGCTTGTGAGGTGGCAGTGGCCTTGAAATTAGGTGAGTGTCACAGGAAACAAAAATAATCTTAGGATTACCAGATATGTGTGTTTGTTCATTGGAAGTACAGGAAGAGGGATAAAAGCATTCACACTTTCCCCTAGGAGGGCACAGGTTTGGGCACTACTAGGTGCAGTCGGATCACTGATTCATTTATGATGCTAAGGTCTTGGACCCGCTGATAAGACCCATCCTTCTTTTTAACCCTATAACGCTTCAATTTTAATTTTGGGAAAAAATTTTCTTTTTGTTGTGGACTTTCATAGTTATAAATATATATATGTATTAATATATACATTTTTTAATGTTATGAAAACATCATGCTTCGCGTTATAGAGTTAAATGGAAATAATGGGCTAGTGCAGGACGAGTCAAAAGTGACCAAAATAGAGTAACTGCCTAAGTCATTTTGAATTTTCTTGGGTTCAATTGGAGTAAAGGCTTGTAAATTACCCGGGGTCCAAATTCCCATGGAGCCTCCTACATCGGGTAGAATGTTCAGGGATGTTTCAGGGCTGGGAGATTAATAACCCCTAAGTCCAGGATACCTTAGGGCAGGGGTCCTTAAACTGTTTACCCAGGGGGCCAGTGCACTATCCCTCAGGCCTTTTGAAGGAAAGACTATAGTTTAAAAAAACAAATATTACGAACAAATTCATGTGCACACTGCACATCTTGATTTGAAGTTCAAAAAAAAAAATAAATGGGGCACATACACCCGGCAGAAAGGATCAACGTCCTCGGCTGTCTGCATGTGGCCCACAGGTTGTAGTTTGAGGACCCCTGCTCTCGGCATTCACCAAGAGGATGTGGTTTCAACCCAAAAGCTTGGAGACTCTACAATTTTTTTAAAAGTGATGGGGCAGAAGGAGTCCCTGATTGACCCACGCAAGACTAGTTTTCCCATCCCCTGTTACTAAGAGTTCATAGTTATGGTTAAAGGGAACCAGGATATCCCGATCTGATCCCGTTACTTCAAGTGTGGGCTGACATTGCCACTAAGAAGCCTGCAAATATAAAAGACTTACTCCCTCCCGCAAAGAAAGGGCCCTTGTTTCCAAGGTTTCAGGAAACATGGAAGGACCGGAAAAACAAACGGTCCAAGTTCACAAAACCACATAGGTGGAGGCCATCCCTCCCCATCACCCTCCCCCACCCCTCCCCTCCCTCATCCCTCCCCTCCTCCATCCCTCCCCCACCCCTCCCCTCCCCTCCCCTCCCCTCCCCATCACTCTCCCCTAATCGGCTTTATCCCATTTTGCAGGAGAACTCTGGGAGTGGGAGAGCTGGCTTCAAACCCTTTCTTTCAACCCTCGCCCTATAAGGTTTCTAGGGTCCAGAAATAGAAAACTTCTAACAGGCCCTTATTGAGTCACTCCCTCCCCCACCGGCCCCCCAAACTCACCCCCACCCCTAACAAGCAGCCCCCCACACACACTAGTACTGGTATGACTTCCATACTCATCAGTCCACCTGGAATGCTTGCCAACAACTTCTCCAGGTGCTGTTCACAACGGAGGAGGGTAGCCCTTCCAGACAGAGGCCCAGTAAGCAGTCAGTGAACCTGATGGTCAGCGAGCGGGCACTCCCCACTTGAGAGAAACTCTTTTGGCCACTACACCAACAATGTGGGATCTCAATTCCTAGCAAGGCCCAGAGGACTTTACCAGGTATCAACCATTGCTCTTACATGACCCTCTGCAGAAGAGCTAGGAAACCTATGAATTTATCTAAGGTCAGTGAGAATTTTCAGGTTCCTATAAGAGAATATCCGCCTGCCTTTCTAGAGTGGCTGAGGGAAGCCTACGGGCTTTATACCCCTAACGGCCCGGAGGCACTGAAAACAGGAGGGCAATAAGTATTGCCTTTATTACTCAGTCAGTCTGCCTCAGACATGACAAAGAAGTGGGAAGGGTTTGAAGGGAAAAATCTTAGCGATTTGGTACAAGTGGCTCATTGAGTGTATAACAACAGAGATGACCCTAGCACGACAGAGACAAAGAAGCTAGCTAAAATAATCGTAATTGCCATGAGATACCCCAGAGACTCAGGAAAAGGAGAGCATGGCCCACTCACGGAGAGACTAACCTGTGGGCACCGCCAAGCCATGGGGAAGGACCAATGTGCCTACTGCAGGAAAGAAGGACACTGGAAAAATCAGTGCCTTGAAAACCCCAGGAGAGGTGCACGACCCTCCACTAGAGTGGATGGGCCTCATCTGCACGTAGAAAGACCCAAGCAAGAGACAATAATGCTTGAAGAAGCTCAATGAAGGGGTCAGGGCTCTGTTTCACTTCGCCGCCAAAAGCCCAGGCTAACTCTCCAAGTAGGAGGCCAGGCAGTAAATTTCTTGGTGGACACAGGGGCCACCTTGTCAGGTTCAGAAAGGAATATGGGCACATTTTCAAGAAGAAAGATGTGAATTACTGTGAGCCTATGATTCCTTCCACAGATAACTCACACCAGAAGGTTTGCATGGAGGGTAGGTGGGTTTCCCAAGACAACAAAATAACAAATATCTATCAGCCCTTTGGCCCAGTTAGCCACCTGGTTATGATATCACTGGCTTCTGGCTCAGCTGCTGAGCCAGTGAAGCACTTATAGCAGGAGAAGACTAGGTGGCCGGTGGCCATCAACGGAAGGACCAAATCTCCACAGTGGGCTTCCTGTTTCAATATGGAGCCACGTATGTTACCTGCTGGACACCATCTCTATCCTGAGCTCATAATTGCCATCGCAGGTCTAGAATGCGGCGCGCAGGTACACACTATATGAAACAGTCTCTGATTAACCCCTCTCGATAACTTGCTGACATGGGAGTCTGGATAATCCTGTACATTTACTTTGCAGATTAGAAAACTCACTCAAAAACACACGGGAGTTGACCCAGAGACACACAACTGGTTAACAACAAAGTCATATTCACAACCAGCGTCTGGACCAAGAGCACGGTGCCCCACAGCACTGTGCCCATCGAGCAGTCAACATCTCCTGGACTCTCAAAAGATCTGAGCTGATACCCACCCACCCCCCACATCCTTGCAGCCCCAAAAGATTGTATTTCACAGGATGGCACCGGATCTGCAGCTCGCGGAGAGGGACATATCTGATCAGAGAACACAGGGCAGAACAAGGGGGAGGACGGGAGAATGGAGCACACCCTGGCCCAATACACTTTGAGGATGATGTTCCCAATCAGAGAAGCCAATCCACAGAGAAGACCACATGGGCAGCCCCACGATGAGAAACGTCCCTCAAAGACCCATAGCCTTAGAGGGGACAACACTGGACACACAGTGTGGGAACTGCGCCCGAACTGATCCTGCCACTTCGATGCATGACACTAAGAGAGTGCAGCGGAAGAGTAAGAAAATGGAGCATCAAAGTCCCCGGGGAATGCCAAAGGTGGACTTTGTGGTCAGGGTTCGGTGCCCCCACAGACTGGACTGGAAAACACTCCTAAAGTTCACCACACAGTCCTTGTACTTTTCTTTCTGGTTAGTGTTGTTTTCTTTTAGTGTCATTGGATTTGGGTTGGGTTTTGTTTTCATTTTTGTTTGTTTGTTTTTCTTTTTGCTGCTTGGTTTAGCTCTTTCTTGTTTTGTGCATGTTATTACCTTTACAGGTCTATCTAATTAAGAGAGGCTGGATGAACAATCTGGGGAGTAAACATGTGACCGGCCCTTTCCATTGGGCATGGGAGTGAGCACGGTGGGGGGAAAGGAAGTGGTGTAAAGAAACCCAGAGACAAGGGTACAACAAGTGATGGAAAACGGTAGTGAGGGGGATGTAGGAGGCCTGGTAGGGCGTGATCAAAGGTAATGTAACCAAGAGGAATTACTGAAACCCAAAGGAAGACTGAGCATGTCAGTGGGCTCAAGAGGAAAATCAAAGAGTATAGAAGAGTGAGCTGGGAAGCAAGGGCCAGTTATAGACGTCTAAATAAAGGCATGTACATATGTACATATATTTACAAAGGGGCATGGAGAAATAGATCTATGTCCATATGTTTATAGATTTAGTATTAAGGTAGCAGATGGACATAGGGCCTCCGCTCAAGGACTCCCTCATTGCAATAACACTGTTCTATTAAATTGGCATTCTAAGATGCTCACCTTCCCTACACAATCACTGACCACAAAGCGGCTGCATAAGCAAATGTGGTGAAGAAAGCCGATGGTGTCCAGCTACCTAAAGATATAGCGTGTGGGGTCTTAAAGGCCTGAGGGTAAAGAAACAGCCATCTGGCTCTGAAGCAACAGAGCCCACATGGAGAAAGCATACCAGCCTGTGTGATCACAAAGTTTTAAAGGGATAAGGCAACAGGCATCATGAGAACAAAAAAAATCTTATCATGGAGAATGAGAGGGGACTGCCGGGTATAGACCCAAAACCTATTTGCAGTGCACTGGACATCCCCTTACAGAAGGATCTCAGAGTGGAGATTAAAGAATACAGGGTATGAGACAGCAAAGATGAAACACAACTTTCCTCTAGTTCTTAATGCTTTCTCTTGCCCCACTATCATGATCCCAGTTCTACCATACTAATCTGGCCAAACTAGAGAAGGTATTCTAGTACCGATAGGAATTTCAAACACGGGGGATCCAGAGTGGATGGGCCCTTTACCAGTGTTATGAGTGGAGATACTGGGAGGGTGGAGGAAGGGCAGGATGGAAAGTGGGAACCGATTACAAGGATCTTCATTGACCTCAAAAGAAAGGTGGGTGAAAATATGACAAAAGAATTACTACATTTCCAAGGATTGATGAGGGATGGGTGGCGGGCATTGAGGGGGGGAAAATGAGGAGCTGAGGCCAGGGGCTTGGGTGGAGAGTGGATATTTTGTGAATAAGGAGGGCAATTAATGTACAGATGGGCTTCAAACAGATGATGTATTTATGGATTGTGGTTAGTGTTGTAGGAGCCACTAATGAAAAGATCATAAAAGAAACAAAAATAATCTTGGCAGAGGGCTCATGCAAGGATGATCTCAGGCTGGATTAGACCAGTCAAAACAGCTACCGGAGTCGCCTCACCCTGTGTCTATTACTGAGTCAGCCATGATGCTTAGGACCCACAGCCCCAGCAGCTGGCCAGAGAGGGAGGTGGATCTCTGAGGCCATTCCACAGGGGGAATGGTCCTCTGTCCTGCAGGGCCCACCCTCCTTTGTAAGCATGCTGCCTGGGGCAAGGCTTTCATGGAGTCCACACCATGGGAGCTCTACTACTCATGGGGGATTGGCAGGAAGCCTCTGCTCATGCGCACACACCACCAACTAGCTGGAGGATCTCTGTGAACAAAGCCTGAGGCAGACAACAAGCCCACTAACTGATGCTGTAAGAGATACAATCAGCATCCAGAAACGTGCAACTGGGAGTAAGAGGCAGCATACCTTGGTCCCAGCCCCTCCCACTCTAATCTACAAGGAGTGACATTGCAAAGCAGAGGGTTTTCATAAAGCACTTCCAGGACTGTGGAATGAGCAGCCTCGTTTGTGGACATGGATACTCTGTGATCCAGACGTACTACCTCCTCCCTTACAGTCAGCTGAGACAAAAACCCTTGCAAGCAGAAAGCCATGCATCTGAACAGTATCCACCAGCCACTCATGTGCAGCACAGCTGCCTCCAAAGAGCCTTCCTGAGTGAGAGAGAAATCATGCAAAAGCCTGGTCTGCACTCAAGAGAGTTTTATGAGCGTTAGGGAGGCGTGGTGGGCAAGTCTGGCCGACCCCAGTGGCTGAATTGAATTTACATGGCCTAGATTGGTCAATCCAGGTACAGGAACCACCCAGGTGACCTCCCCTTCATGGCCAGAAATCTGGACCTCTGAGCATGCACAGGGTGCCTCTCCTAACTGGGCTCTTATCTTGGCCCTATGGGCATGCATAACGGATGCCCCAGTCCCTAGTATAGCTACCTAACATTTGCCCCCCTGAAGAGATATGGACCCAAATCTTTGGGGGTACTGGGCGACGACATCTCTAGCTGCTTCCTGCTGGCAAAAGGGGCGAGGTGGGGCTTTGGGTCCATACCCTTCCTACACTGCTGGGAGGGGTTGTCCATTGAGGGCAACTTTATCCAGGATGGATAAGGTTGAGGTGGTCCAGGAGATGGTAGTCGTGGACCTGGCACACTTGGTTCAGAAGCTTTAATCACCCGATAACTTCTGAGAAAAACAAACGGTCTAAAAGGTGAACAGTTTGACTACGACAAGGCTAAGCTTGTGAGGTGGCAGTGGCCTTGAAATTAGGTGAGTGTCACAGGAAACAAAAATAATCTTAGGATTACCAGACATGTGTGTTTGTTCATTGGAAGTACAGGAAGAGGGATAAAAGCATTCACACTTTCCCCTAGGAGGGCACAGGTTTGGGCACTACTAGGTGCAGTCGGATCACTGATTCATTTATGATGCTAAGGTCTTGGACCCGCTGATAAGACCCATCCTTCTTTTTAACCCTATAACGCTTCAATTTTAATTTTGGGAAAAAATTTTCTTTTTGTTGTGGACTTTCATAGTTATAAATATATATATATGTATTAATATATACATTTTTTAATGTTATGAAAACATCATGCTTCGCGTTATAGAGTTAAATGGAAATAATGGGCTAGTGCAGGACGAGTCAAAAGTGACCAAAATAGAGTAACTGCCTAAGTCATTTTGAATTTTCTTGGGTTCAATTGGAGTAAAGGCTTGTAAATTACGCGGGGTCCAAATTCCCATGGTGCCTCCTACAACGGGTAGAATGTTCAGGGATGTTTCAGGGCTGGGAGATTAATAACCCCTAAGTCCAGGATACCTTAGGGCAGGGGTCGTTAAACTGTTTACCCAGGGGGCCAGTTCACTATCCCTCGGGCCTTTTGAAGGAAAGACTATAGTTTAAAAAAACAAATATTACGAACAAATTCATGTGCACACTGCACATCTTGATTTGAAGTTCAAAAAAAAAAAAATAAATGGGGCACATACACCCAGCAGAAAGGATCAACGTCCTCGGCTGTCTGCATGTGCCCCACAGGTTGTAGTTTGAGGACCCCTGCTCTCGGCATTCACCAAGAGGATGTGGTTTCAACCCAAAAGCTTGGAGACTCTACAATTTGTTTAAAAGTGATGGGGCAGAAGGAGTCCCTGATTGACCCACGCAAGACTAGTTTTCCCATCCCCTGTTACTAAGAGTTCATAGTTTTGGTTAAAGGGAACCAGGATATCCCGATCTGATCCCGTTACTTCAAGTGTGGGCTGACATTGCCACTAAGAAGCCTGCAAATATAAAAGACTTACTCCCTCCCGCAAAGAAAGGGCCCCTGTTTCCAAGGTTTTAGGAAACATGGAAGGACCGGAAAAACAAAAGGTCCAAGTTCCCAAAACCACATAGGTGGAGGCCATCCCTCCCCATCACCCTCCCCCACCCCTCCCCTCCCTCATCCCTCCCCTCCCCCATCACTCCCCCACCCCTCCCCTCCCCTCCCCTCCCCATCACTCTCCCCTAATCGGCTTTATCCCATTTTGCAGGAGAACTCTGGGAGTGGGAGAGCTGGCTTCAAACCCTTTCTTTCAACCCCCGCCCTATAAGGTTTCTAGGGTCCAGAAATAGAAAACTTCTAACAGGCCCTTATTGAGTCACTCCCTCCCCCACCGGCCCCCCAAACTCACCCCCACCCCTAACAAGCAGCCCCCCACACACACTAGTACTGGTATGACTTCCATACTCATCAGTCCACCTGGAATGCTTGCCAACAACTTCTCCAGGTGCTGTTCACAACGGAGGAGGGTAGCCCTTCCAGACAGAGGCCCAGTAAGCAGTCAGTGAACCTGATGGTCAGCGAGCGGGCACTCCCCACTTGAGAGAAACTCTTTTGGCCACTACACCAACAATGTGGGATCTCAATTCCTAGCAAGGCCCAGAGGACTTTACCAGGTATCAACCATTGCTCTTACATGACCCTCTGCAGAAGAGCTAGGAAACCTATGAATTTATCTAAGGTCAGTGAGAATTTTCAGGTTCCTATAAGAGAATATTCGCCTGCCTTTCTAGAGTGGCTGAGGGAAGCCTATGGGCTTTATACCCCTAACGGCCCGGAGGCACTGAAAACAGGAGGGCAATAAGTATTGCCTTTATTACTCAGTCAGTCTGCCTCAGACATGACAAAGAAGTGGGAAGGGTTTGAAGGGAAAAATCTTAGCGATTTGGTACAAGTGGCTCATTGAGTGTATAACAACAGAGATGACCCTAACACGACAGAGACAAAGAAGCTAGCTAAAATAATCGTAATTGCCATGAGATACCCCAGAGACTCAGGAATAGGAGAGCATGGCCCACTCACGGAGAGACTAACCTGTGGGCACCGCCAAGCCATGGGGAAGGACCAATGTGCCTACTGCAGGAAAGAAGGACACTGGAAAAATCAGTACCTTGAAAACCCCAGGAGAGGTGCACGACCCTCCACTAGAGTGGATGGGCCTCATCTGCACGTAGAAAGACCCAAGCAAGAGACAATAATGCTTGAAGAAGCTCAATGAAGGGGTCAGGGCTCTGTTGCACTTCGCCGCCAAAAGCCCAGGCTAACTCTCCAAGTAGGAGGCCAGGCAGTAAATTTCTTGGTGGACACAGGGGCCACCTTGTCAGGTTCAGAAAGGAATATGGGCACATTTTCAAGAAGAAAGATGTGAATTACTGTGAGCCTATGATTCCTTCCACAGATAACTCACACCAGAAGGTTTGCATGGAGGGTAGGTGGGTTTCCCAAGACAACAAAATAACAAATATCTATCAGCCCTTTGGCCCAGTTAGCCACCTGGTTATGATATCACTGGCTTCTGGCTCAGCTGCTGAGCCAGTGAAGCACTTATAGCAGGAGAAGACTAGGTGGCCAGTGGCCATCAACGGAAGGACCAAATCTCCACAGTGGGCTTCCTGTTTCAATATGGAGCCACGTATGTTACCTGCTGGACACCATCTCTATCCTGAGCTCATAATTGCCATCGCAGGTCTAGAATGCGGCGCGCAGGTACACACTATATGAAACAGTCTCTGATTAACCCCTCTCGATAACTTGCTGACATGGGAGTCTGGATAATCCTGTACATTTACTTTGCAGATTAGAAAACTCACTCAAAAACACACGGGAGTTGACCCAGAGACACACAACTGGTTAACAACAAAGTCATATTCACAACCAGCGTCTGGACCAAGAGCACGGTGCCCCACAGAACTGTGCCCATCGACCAGTCAATATCTCCTGGACTCTCAAAAGATCTGAGCTGATACCCACCCCCCCCCCCATCCTTGCAGCCCCAAAAGATTGTATTTCACAGGATGGCACCGGATCTGCAGCTCGCGGAGAGGGACATATCTGATCAGAGAACACAGGGCAGAACAAGGGGGAGGAGGGGAGAATGGAGCACACCCTGGCCCAATACACCTTGAGGATGATGTTCCCAATCAGAGAAGCCAATCCACAGAGAAGACCACATGGGCAGCCCCACGATAAGAAACGTCCCTCAAAGACCCATAGCCTTAGAGGGGACAACACTGGACACACAGTGTGGGAACTGCGCCCGAACTGATCCTGCCACTTCGATGCATGACACTAAGAGAGTGCAGCGGAAGAGTAAGAAAACGGAGCATCAAAGTCCCCGGGGAATGCCAAAGGTGGACTTTGTGGTCAGGGTTCGGTGCCCCCACAGACTGGACTGGAAAACACTCCTAAAGTTCACCACACAGTCCTTGTACTTTTCTTTCTGGTTAGTGTTGTTTTCTTTTAGTGTCATTGGATTTGGGTTGGGTTTTGTTTTCATTTTTGTTTGTTTGTTTTTCTTTTTGCTGCTTGGTTTAGCTCAGTCTTGTTTTGTGCATGTTATTACCTTTACAGGTCTGTCTAATTAAGAGAGGCTGGATGAACAATCTGGAGGAGTAAACATGTGACCGGCCCTTTCCATTGGGCATGGGAGTGAGCACGGTGGGGGGAAAGGAAGTGGTGTAAAGAAACCCAGAGACAAGGGTACAACAAGTGATGGAAAACGGTAGTGAGGGGGATGTAGGAGGCCTGGTAGGGCGTGATCAAAGGTAATGTAACCAAGAGGAATTACTGAAACCCAAAGGAAGACTGAGCATGTCAGTGGGCACAAGAGGAAAATCAAAGAGTATAGAAGAGTGAGCTGGGAAGCAAGGGCCAGTTATAGACGTCTAAATAAAGGCATGTACATATGTACATATATTTACAAAGGGGCATGGGGAAATAGATCTATGTCCATATGTTTATAGATTTAGTATTAAGGTAGCAGATGGACATAGGGCCTCCGCTCAAGGACTCCCTCATTGCAATAACACTGTTCTATTAAATTGGCATTCTAAGATGCTCACCTTCCCTACACAATCACTGACCACAAAGCGGCTGCATAAGCAAATGTGGTGAAGAAAGCCGATGGTGTCCAGCTACCTAAAGATATAGCGTGTGGGGTCTTAAAGGCCTGAGGGTAAAGAAACAGCCATCTGGCTCTGAAGCAACAGAGCCCACATGGAGAAAGCATACCAGCCTGTGTGATCACAAAGTTTTAAAGGGATAAGGCAACAGGCATCATGAGAACAAAAAAATCTTATCATGGAGAATGAGAGGGGACTGCCGGGTATAGACCCAAAACCTATTTGCAGTGCACTGGACATCCCCTTACAGAAGGATCTCAGAGTGGAGATTAAAGAATACAGGGTATGAGACAGCAAAGATGAAACACAACTTTCCTCTAGTTCTTAATGCTTTCTCTTGCCCCACTATCATGATCCCAGTTCTACCATACTAATCTGGCCAAACTAGAGAAGGTATTCTAGTACCGATAGGAATTTCAAACACGGGGAATCCAGAGTGGATGGGCCCTTTACCAGTGTTATGAGTGGAGATACTGGGAGGGTGGAGGAAGGGCAGGATGGAAAGTGGGAACCGATTACAAGGATCTTCATTGAACTCAAAAGAAAGGTGGGTGAAAATATGACAAAAGAATTAGTACATTTCCAAGGATTGATGAGGGATGGGTGGCGGGCATTGAGGGGGGGAAAATGAGGACCTGAGGCCAGGGGCTTGGGTGGAGAGTGGATATTTTGTGAATAAGGAGGGCAATTAATGTACAGATGTGCTTCAAAGAGATGATGTATTTATGGATTGTGGTTAGTGTTGTAGGAGCCACTAATGAAAAGATCATAAAAGAAACAAAAATAATCTTGGCAGAGGGCTCATGCAAGGATGATCTCAGGCTGGATTAGACCAGTCAAAACAGCTACCGGAGTCGCCTCACCCTGTGTCTATTACTGAGTCAGCCATGATGCTTAGGACCCACAGCCCCAGCAGCTGGCCAGAGAGGGAGGTGGATCTCTGAGGCCATTCCACAGGGGGAATGGTCCTCTGTCCTGCAGGGCGCACCCTCCTTTGTAAGCATGCTGCCTGGGGCAAGGCTTTCATGGAGTCCACACCATGGGAGCTCTACTACTCATGGGGGATTGGCAGGAAGCCTCTGCTCATGCGCACACACCACCAACTAGCTGGAGGATCTCCGTGAACAAAGCCTGAGGCAGACAACAAGCCTACTAACTGATGCTGTAAGAGATACAATCAGCATCCAGAAACGTGCAACTGGGAGTAAGAGGCAGCATACCTTGGTCCCAGCCCCTCCCACTCTAATCTACAAGGAGTGACATTGCAAAGCAGAGGGTTTTCATAAAGCACTTCCAGGACTGTGGAATGAGCAGCCTCGTTTGTGGACATGGATACTCTGTGATCCAGATGTACTACCTCCTCCCTTACAGTCAGCTGAGACAAAAACCCTTGCAAGCAGAAAGCCATGTATCTGAACAGTATCCACCAGCCACTCATGTGCAGCACAGCTGCCTCCAAAGAGCCTTCCTGAGTGAGAGAGAAATCATGCAGAAGCCTGGTCTGCACTCAAGAGAGTTTTATGAGCGTTAGGGAGGCGTGGTGCGCAAGTCTGGCCGACCCCAGTGGCTGAATTGAATTTACATGGCCTAGATTGGTCAATCCAGGTACAGGAACCACCCAGGTGACCTCCCCTTCATGGCCAGAAATCTGGACCTCTGAGCATGCACAAGGTGCCTCTCCTAACTGGGCTCTATCTTGGCCCTATGGGCATGCATAACGGATGCCCCAGTCCCTAGTATAGCTACCTAACATTTGCCCCCCTGAAGAGATATGGACCCAAATCTTTGGGGGTACTGGGCGACGACATCTCTAGCTGCTTCCTGCTGGCAAAAGGGGCGAGGTGGGGCTTTGGGTCCATACCCTTCCTACACTGCTGGGAGGGGTTGTCCATTGAGGGCAACTTTATCCAGGATGGATAAGGTTGAGGTGGTCCAGGAGATGGTAGTCGTGGACCTGGCACACTTGGTTCAGAAGCTTTAATCACCCGATAACTTCTGAGAAAAACAAACGGTCTAAAAGGTGAACAGTTTGACTACGACAAGGCTAAGCTTGTGAGGTGGCAGTGGCCTTGAAATTAGGTGAGTGTCACAGGAAACAAAAATAATCTTAGGATTACCAGACATGTGTGTTTGTTCATTGGAAGTACAGGAAGAGGGATAAAAGCATTCACACTTTCCCCTAGGAGGGCACAGGTTTGGGCACTACTAGGTGCAGTCGGATCACTGATTCATTTATGATGCTAAGGTCTTGGACCCGCTGATAAGACCCATCCTTCTTTTTAACCCTATAACGCTTGAATTTTAATTTTGGGAAAAAATTTTCTTTTTGTTGTGGACTTTCATAGTTATAAATATATATATATGTATTAATATATACATTTTTTAATGTTATGAAAACATCATGCTTCGCGTTATAGAGTTAAATGGAAATAATGGGCTAGTGCAGGACGAGTCAAAAGTGACCAAAATAGAGTAACTGGCTAAGCCATTTTGAATTTTCTTGGGTTCAATTGGAGTAAAGGCTTGTAAATTACGCGGGGTCCAAATTCCCATGGTGCCTCCTACAACGGGTAGAATGTTCAGGGATGTTTCAGGGCTGGGAGATTAATAACCCCTAAGTCCAGGATACCTTAGGGCAGGGGTCCTTAAACTGTTTACCCAGGGGGCCAGTTCACTATCCCTCAGGCCTTTTGAAGGAAAGACTATAGTTTAAAAAAACAAATATTACGAACAAATTCATGTGCACACTGCACATCTTGATTTGAAGTTCAAAAAAAAAATAAATGGGGCACATACACCCGGCAGAAAGGATCAACGTCCTCGGCTGTCTGCATGTGGCCCACAGGTTGTAGTTTGAGGACCCCTGCTCTCGGCATTCACCAAGAGGATGTGGTTTCAACCCAAAAGCTTGGAGACTCTACAATTTGTTTAAAAGTGATGGGGCAGAAGGAGTCCCTGATTGACCCACGCAAGACTAGTTTTCCCATCCCCTATTACTAAGAGTTCATAGTTATGGTTAAAGGGAACCAGGATATCCCGATCTGATCCCGTTACTTCAAGTGTGGGCTGACATTGCCACTAAGAAGCCTGCAAATATAAAAGACTTACTCCCTCCCGCAAAGAAAGGGCCCTTGTTTCCAAGGTTTCAGGAAACATGGAAGGACCGGAAAAACAAACGGTCCAAGTTCCCAAACCACATAGGTGGAGGCCATCCCTCCCCATCACCCTCCCCTCCCCTCCCCTCCCCATCACTCTCCCCTAATCGGCTTTATCCCATTTTGCAGGAGAACTCTGGGAGTGGGAGAGCTGGCTTCAAACCCTTTCTTTCAACCCCCGCCCTATAAGGTTTCTAGGGTCCAGAAATAGAAAACTTCTAACAGGCCCTTATTGAGTCACTCCCTCCCCCACCGACCCCCCAAACTCACCCCCACCCCTAACAAGCAGCCCCCCACACACACTAGTACTGGTATGACTTCCATACTCATCAGCCCACCTGGAATGCTTGCCAACAACTTCTCCAGGTGCTGTTCACAATGGAGGAGGGTAGCCCTTCCAGACAGAGGCCCAGTAAGCAGTCAGTGAACCTGATGGTCAGCGAGCGGGCACTCCCCACTTGAGAGAAACTCTTTTGGCCACTACACCAACAATGTGGGATCTCAATTCCTAGCAAGGCCCAGAGGACTTTACCAGGTATCAACCATTGCTCTTACATGACCCTCTGCAGAAGAGCTAGGAAACCTATGAATTTATCTAAGGTCAGTGAGAATTTTCAGGTTCCTATAAGAGAATATCCGCCTGCCTTTCTAGAGTGGCTGAGGGAAGCCTACGGGCTTTATACCCCTAACGGCCCGGAGGCACTGAAAACAGGAGGGCAATAAGTATTGCCTTTATTACTCAGTCAGTCTGCCTCAGACATGACAAAGAAGTGGGAAGGGTTTGAAGGGAAAAATCTTAGCGATTTGGTACAAGTGGCTCATTGAGTGTATAACAACAGAGATGACCCTAGCACGACAGAGACAAAGAAGCTAGCTAAAATAATCGTAATTGCCATGAGATACCCCAGAGACTCAGGAAAAGGAGAGCATGGCCCACTCACGGAGAGACTAACGTGTGGGCACCGCCAAGCCATGGGGAAGGACCAATGTGCCTACTGTAGGAAAGAAGGACACTGGAAAAATCAGTGCCTTGAAAACCCCAGGAGAGGTGCACGACCCTCCACTAGAGTGGATGGGCCTCATCTGCACGTAGAAAGACCCAAGCAAGAGACAATAATGCTTGAAGAAGCTCAATGAAGGGGTCAGGGCTCTGTTGCACTTCGCCGCCAAAAGCCCAGGCTAACTCTCCAAGTAGGAGGCCAGGCAGTAAATTTCTTGGTGGACACAGGGGCCACCTTGTCAGGTTCAGAAAGGAATATGGGCACATTTTCAAGAGGAAAGATGTGAATTACTGTGAGCCTATGATTCCTTCCACAGATAACTCACACCAGAAGGTTTGCATGGAGGGTAGGTGGGTTTCCCAAGACAACAAAATAACAAATATCTATCAGCCCTTTGGCCCAGTTAGCCACCTGGTTATGATATCACTGGCTTCTGGCTCAGCTGCTGAGCCAGTGAAGCACTTATAGCAGGAGAAGACTAGGTGGCCGGTGGCCATCAACGGAAGGACCAAATCTCCACAGTGGGCTTCCTGTTTCAATATGGAGCCACGTATGTTACCTGCTGGACACCATCTCTATCCTGAGCTCATAATTGCCATCGCAGGTCTAGAATGCGGCGCGCAGGTACACACTATATGAAACAGTCTCTGATTAACCCCTCTCGATAACTTGCTGACATGGGAGTCTGGATAATCCTGTACATTTACTTTGCAGATTAGAAAACTCACTCAAAAACACACGGGAGTTGACCCAGAGACACACAACTGGTTAACAACAAAGTCATATTCACAACCAGCGTCTGGACCAAGAGCACGGTGCCCCACAGCACTGTGCCCATCGAGCAGTCAACATCTCCTGGACTCTCAAAAGATCTGAGCTGATACCCACCCACCCCCCACATCCTTGCAGCCCCAAAAGATTGTATTTCACAGGATGGCACCGGATCTGCAGCTCGCGGAGAGGGACATATCTGATCAGAGAACACAGGGCAGAACAAGGGGGAGGACGGGAGAATGGAGCACACCCTGGCCCAATACACTTTGAGGATGATGTTCCCAATCAGAGAAGCCAATCCACAGAGAAGACCACATGGGCAGCCCCACGATGAGAAACGTCCCTCAAAGACCCATAGCCTTAGAGGGGACAACACTGGACACACAGTGTGGGAACTGCGCCCGAACTGATCCTGCCACTTCGATGCATGACACTAAGAGAGTGCAGCGGAAGAGTAAGAAAACGGAGCATCAAAGTCCCCGGGGAATGCCAAAGGTGGACTTTGTGGTCAGGGTTCGGTGCCCCCACAGACTGGACTGGAAAACACTCCTAAAGTTCACCACACAGTCCTTGTACTTTTCTTTCTGGTTAGTGTTGTTTTCTTTTAGTGTCATTGGATTTGGGTTGGGTTTTGTTTTCATTTTTGTTTGTTTGTTTTTCTTTTTGCTGCTTGGTTTAGCTCTTTCTTGTTTTGTGCATGTTATTACCTTTACAGGTCTATCTAATTAAGAGAGGCTGGATGAACAATCTGGAGGAGTAAACATGTGACCGGCCCTTTCCATTGGGCATGGGAGTGAGCACGGTGGGGGGAAAGGAAGTGGTGTAAAGAAACCCAGAGACAAGGGTACAACAAGTGATGGAAAACGGTAGTGAGGGGGATGTAGGAGGCCTGGTAGGGCGTGATCAAAGGTAATGTAACCAAGAGGAATTACTGAAACCCAAAGGAAGACTGAGCATGTCAGTGGGCACAAGAGGAAAATCAAAGAGTATAGAAGAGTGAGCTGGGAAGCAAGGGCCAGTTATAGACGTCTAAATAAAGGCATGTACATATGTACATATATTTACAAAGGGGCATGGGGAAATAGATCTATGTCCATATGTTTATAGATTTAGTATTAAGGTAGCAGATGGACATAGGGCCTCCGCTCAAGGACTCCCTCATTGCAATAACACTGTTCTATTAAATTGGCATTCTAAGATGCTCACCTTCCCTACACAATCACTGACCACAAAGCGGCTGCATAAGCAAATGTGGTGAAGAAAGCCGATGGTGTCCAGCTACCTAAAGATATAGCGTGTGGGGTCTTAAAGGCCTGAGGGTAAAGAAACAGCCATCTGGCTCTGAAGCAACAGAGCCCACATGGAGAAAGCATACCAGCCTGTGTGATCACAAAGTTTTAAAGGGATAAGGCAACAGGCATCATGAGAACAAAAAAATCTTATCATGGAGAATGAGAGGGGACTGCCGGGTATAGACCCAAAACCTATTTGCAGTGCACTGGACATCCCCTTACAGAAGGATCTCAGAGTGGAGATTAAAGAATACAGGGTATGAGACAGCAAAGATGAAACACAACTTTCCTCTAGTTCTTAATGCTTTCTCTTGCCCCACTATCATGATCCCAGTTCTACCATACTAATCTGGCCAAACTAGAGAAGGTATTCTAGTACCGATAGGAATTTCAAACACGGGGAATCCAGAGTGGATGGGCCCTTTACCAGTGTTATGAGTGGAGATACTGGGAGGGTGGAGGAAGGGCAGGATGGAAAGTGGGAACCGATTACAAGGATCTTCATTGAACTCAAAAGAAAGGTGGGTGAAAATATGACAAAAGAATTAGTACATTTCCAAGGATTGATGAGGGATGGGTGGCGGGCATTGAGGGGGGGAAAATGAGGACCTGAGGCCAGGGGCTTGGGTGGAGAGTGGATATTTTGTGAATAAGGAGGGCAATTAATGTACAGATGTGCTTCAAAGAGATGATGTATTTATGGATTGTGGTTAGTGTTGTAGGAGCCACTAATGAAAAGATCATAAAAGAAACAAAAATAATCTTGGCAGAGGGCTCATGCAAGGATGATCTCAGGCTGGATTAGACCAGTCAAAACAGCTACCGGAGTCGCCTCACCCTGTGTCTATTACTGAGTCAGCCATGATGCTTAGGACCCACAGCCCCAGCAGCTGGCCAGAGAGGGAGGTGGATCTCTGAGGCCATTCCACAGGGGGAATGGTCCTCTGTCCTGCAGGGCGCACCCTCCTTTGTAAGCATGCTGCCTGGGGCAAGGCTTTCATGGAGTCCACACCATGGGAGCTCTACTACTCATGGGGGATTGGCAGGAAGCCTCTGCTCATGCGCACACACCACCAACTAGCTGGAGGATCTCCGTGAACAAAGCCTGAGGCAGACAACAAGCCTACTAACTGATGCTGTAAGAGATACAATCAGCATCCAGAAACGTGCAACTGGGAGTAAGAGGCAGCATACCTTGGTCCCAGCCCCTCCCACTCTAATCTACAAGGAGTGACATTGCAAAGCAGAGGGTTTTCATAAAGCACTTCCAGGACTGTGGAATGAGCAGCCTCGTTTGTGGACATGGATACTCTGTGATCCAGATGTACTACCTCCTCCCTTACAGTCAGCTGAGACAAAAACCCTTGCAAGCAGAAAGCCATGTATCTGAACAGTATCCACCAGCCACTCATGTGCAGCACAGCTGCCTCCAAAGAGCCTTCCTGAGTGAGAGAGAAATCATGCAGAAGCCTGGTCTGCACTCAAGAGAGTTTTATGAGCGTTAGGGAGGCGTGGTGCGCAAGTCTGGCCGACCCCAGTGGCTGAATTGAATTTACATGGCCTAGATTGGTCAATCCAGGTACAGGAACCACCCAGGTGACCTCCCCTTCATGGCCAGAAATCTGGACCTCTGAGCATGCACAAGGTGCCTCTCCTAACTGGGCTCTATCTTGGCCCTATGGGCATGCATAACGGATGCCCCAGTCCCTAGTATAGCTACCTAACATTTGCCCCCCTGAAGAGATATGGACCCAAATCTTTGGGGGTACTGGGCGACGACATCTCTAGCTGCTTCCTGCTGGCAAAAGGGGCGAGGTGGGGCTTTGGGTCCATACCCTTCCTACACTGCTGGGAGGGGTTGTCCATTGAGGGCAACTTTATCCAGGATGGATAAGGTTGAGGTGGTCCAGGAGATGGTAGTCGTGGACCTGGCACACTTGGTTCAGAAGCTTTAATCACCCGATAACTTCTGAGAAAAACAAACGGTCTAAAAGGTGAACAGTTTGACTACGACAAGGCTAAGCTTGTGAGGTGGCAGTGGCCTTGAAATTAGGTGAGTGTCACAGGAAACAAAAATAATCTTAGGATTACCAGACATGTGTGTTTGTTCATTGGAAGTACAGGAAGAGGGATAAAAGCATTCACACTTTCCCCTAGGAGGGCACAGGTTTGGGCACTACTAGGTGCAGTCGGATCACTGATTCATTTATGATGCTAAGGTCTTGGACCCGCTGATAAGACCCATCCTTCTTTTTAACCCTATAACGCTTGAATTTTAATTTTGGGAAAAAATTTTCTTTTTGTTGTGGACTTTCATAGTTATAAATATATATATATGTATTAATATATACATTTTTTAATGTTATGAAAACATCATGCTTCGCGTTATAGAGTTAAATGGAAATAATGGGCTAGTGCAGGACGAGTCAAAAGTGACCAAAATAGAGTAACTGGCTAAGCCATTTTGAATTTTCTTGGGTTCAATTGGAGTAAAGGCTTGTAAATTACGCGGGGTCCAAATTCCCATGGTGCCTCCTACAACGGGTAGAATGTTCAGGGATGTTTCAGGGCTGGGAGATTAATAACCCCTAAGTCCAGGATACCTTAGGGCAGGGGTCCTTAAACTGTTTACCCAGGGGGCCAGTTCACTATCCCTCAGGCCTTTTGAAGGAAAGACTATAGTTTAAAAAAACAAATATTACGAACAAATTCATGTGCACACTGCACATCTTGATTTGAAGTTCAAAAAAAAAATAAATGGGGCACATACACCCGGCAGAAAGGATCAACGTCCTCGGCTGTCTGCATGTGGCCCACAGGTTGTAGTTTGAGGACCCCTGCTCTCGGCATTCACCAAGAGGATGTGGTTTCAACCCAAAAGCTTGGAGACTCTACAATTTGTTTAAAAGTGATGGGGCAGAAGGAGTCCCTGATTGACCCACGCAAGACTAGTTTTCCCATCCCCTATTACTAAGAGTTCATAGTTATGGTTAAAGGGAACCAGGATATCCCGATCTGATCCCGTTACTTCAAGTGTGGGCTGACATTGCCACTAAGAAGCCTGCAAATATAAAAGACTTACTCCCTCCCGCAAAGAAAGGGCCCTTGTTTCCAAGGTTTCAGGAAACATGGAAGGACCGGAAAAACAAACGGTCCAAGTTCCCAAACCACATAGGTGGAGGCCATCCCTCCCCATCACCCTCCCCTCCCCTCCCCTCCCCATCACTCTCCCCTAATCGGCTTTATCCCATTTTGCAGGAGAACTCTGGGAGTGGGAGAGCTGGCTTCAAACCCTTTCTTTCAACCCCCGCCCTATAAGGTTTCTAGGGTCCAGAAATAGAAAACTTCTAACAGGCCCTTATTGAGTCACTCCCTCCCCCACCGACCCCCCAAACTCACCCCCACCCCTAACAAGCAGCCCCCCACACACACTAGTACTGGTATGACTTCCATACTCATCAGCCCACCTGGAATGCTTGCCAACAACTTCTCCAGGTGCTGTTCACAATGGAGGAGGGTAGCCCTTCCAGACAGAGGCCCAGTAAGCAGTCAGTGAACCTGATGGTCAGCGAGCGGGCACTCCCCACTTGAGAGAAACTCTTTTGGCCACTACACCAACAATGTGGGATCTCAATTCCTAGCAAGGCCCAGAGGACTTTACCAGGTATCAACCATTGCTCTTACATGACCCTCTGCAGAAGAGCTAGGAAACCTATGAATTTATCTAAGGTCAGTGAGAATTTTCAGGTTCCTATAAGAGAATATCCGCCTGCCTTTCTAGAGTGGCTGAGGGAAGCCTACGGGCTTTATACCCCTAACGGCCCGGAGGCACTGAAAACAGGAGGGCAATAAGTATTGCCTTTATTACTCAGTCAGTCTGCCTCAGACATGACAAAGAAGTGGGAAGGGTTTGAAGGGAAAAATCTTAGCGATTTGGTACAAGTGGCTCATTGAGTGTATAACAACAGAGATGACCCTAGCACGACAGAGACAAAGAAGCTAGCTAAAATAATCGTAATTGCCATGAGATACCCCAGAGACTCAGGAAAAGGAGAGCATGGCCCACTCACGGAGAGACTAACGTGTGGGCACCGCCAAGCCATGGGGAAGGACCAATGTGCCTACTGTAGGAAAGAAGGACACTGGAAAAATCAGTGCCTTGAAAACCCCAGGAGAGGTGCACGACCCTCCACTAGAGTGGATGGGCCTCATCTGCACGTAGAAAGACCCAAGCAAGAGACAATAATGCTTGAAGAAGCTCAATGAAGGGGTCAGGGCTCTGTTGCACTTCGCCGCCAAAAGCCCAGGCTAACTCTCCAAGTAGGAGGCCAGGCAGTAAATTTCTTGGTGGACACAGGGGCCACCTTGTCAGGTTCAGAAAGGAATATGGGCACATTTTCAAGAGGAAAGATGTGAATTACTGTGAGCCTATGATTCCTTCCACAGATAACTCACACCAGAAGGTTTGCATGGAGGGTAGGTGGGTTTCCCAAGACAACAAAATAACAAATATCTATCAGCCCTTTGGCCCAGTTAGCCACCTGGTTATGATATCACTGGCTTCTGGCTCAGCTGCTGAGCCAGTGAAGCACTTATAGCAGGAGAAGACTAGGTGGCCGGTGGCCATCAACGGAAGGACCAAATCTCCACAGTGGGCTTCCTGTTTCAATATGGAGCCACGTATGTTACCTGCTGGACACCATCTCTATCCTGAGCTCATAATTGCCATCGCAGGTCTAGAATGCGGCGCGCAGGTACACACTATATGAAACAGTCTCTGATTAACCCCTCTCGATAACTTGCTGACATGGGAGTCTGGATAATCCTGTACATTTACTTTGCAGATTAGAAAACTCACTCAAAAACACACGGGAGTTGACCCAGAGACACACAACTGGTTAACAACAAAGTCATATTCACAACCAGCGTCTGGACCAAGAGCACGGTGCCCCACAGCACTGTGCCCATCGAGCAGTCAACATCTCCTGGACTCTCAAAAGATCTGAGCTGATACCCACCCACCCCCCACATCCTTGCAGCCCCAAAAGATTGTATTTCACAGGATGGCACCGGATCTGCAGCTCGCGGAGAGGGACATATCTGATCAGAGAACACAGGGCAGAACAAGGGGGAGGAGGGGAGAATGGAGCACACCCTGGCCCAATACACTTTGAGGATGATGTTCCCAATCAGAGAAGCCAATCCACAGAGAAGACCACATGGGCAGCCCCACGATGAGAAACGTCCCTCAAAGACCCATAGCCTTAGAGGGGACAACACTGGACACACAGTGTGGGAACTGCGCCCGAACTGATCCTGCCACTTCGATGCATGACACTAAGAGAGTGCAGCGGAAGAGTAAGAAAACGGAGCATCAAAGTCCCCGGGGAATGCCAAAGGTGGACTTTGTGGTCAGGGTTCGGTGCCCCCACAGACTGGACTGGAAAACACTCCTAAAGTTCACCACACAGTCCTTGTACTTTTCTTTCTGGTTAGTGTTGTTTTCTTTTAGTGTCATTGGATTTGGGTTGGGTTTTGTTTTCATTTTTGTTTGTTTGTTTTTCTTTTTGCTGCTTGGTTTAGCTCTTTCTTGTTTTGTGCATGTTATTACCTTTACAGGTCTATCTAATTAAGAGAGGCTGGATGAACAATCTGGAGGAGTAAACATGTGACCGGCCCTTTCCATTGGGCATGGGAGTGAGCACGGTGGGGGGAAAGGAAGTGGTGTAAAGAAACCCAGAGACAAGGGTACAACAAGTGATGGAAAACGGTAGTGAGGGGGATGTAGGAGGCCTGGTAGGGCGTGATCAAAGGTAATGTAACCAAGAGGAATTACTGAAACCCAAAGGAAGACTGAGCATGTCAGTGGGCACAAGAGGAAAATCAAAGAGTATAGAAGAGTGAGCTGGGAAGCAAGGGCCAGTTATAGACGTCTAAATAAAGGCATGTACATATGTACATATATTTACAAAGGGGCATGGGGAAATAGATCTATGTCCATATGTTTATAGATTTAGTATTAAGGTAGCAGATGGACATAGGGCCTCCGCTCAAGGACTCCCTCATTGCAATAACACTGTTCTATTAAATTGGCATTCTAAGATGCTCACCTTCCCTACACAATCACTGACCACAAAGCGGCTGCATAAGCAAATGTGGTGAAGAAAGCCGATGGTGTCCAGCTACCTAAAGATATAGCGTGTGGGGTCTTAAAGGCCTGAGGGTAAAGAAACAGCCATCTGGCTCTGAAGCAACAGAGCCCACATGGAGAAAGCATACCAGCCTGTGTGATCACAAAGTTTTAAAGGGATAAGGCAACAGGCATCATGAGAACAAAAAAATCTTATCATGGAGAATGAGAGGGGACTGCCGGGTATAGACCCAAAACCTATTTGCAGTGCACTGGACATCCCCTTACAGAAGGATCTCAGAGTGGAGATTAAAGAATACAGGGTATGAGACAGCAAAGATGAAACACAACTTTCCTCTAGTTCTTAATGCTTTCTCTTGCCCCACTATCATGATCCCAGTTCTACCATACTAATCTGGCCAAACTAGAGAAGGTATTCTAGTACCGATAGGAATTTCAAACACGGGGGATCCAGAGTGGATGGGCCCTTTACCAGTGTTATGAGTGGAGATACTGGGAGGGTGGAGGAAGGGCAGGATGGAAAGTGGGAACCGATTACAAGGATCTTCATTGACCTCAAAAGAAAGGTGGGTGAAAATATGACAAAAGAATTAGTACATTTCCAAGGATTGATGAGGGATGGGTGGCGGGCATTGAGGGGGAGAAAATGAGGAGCTGAGGCCAGGGGCTTGGGTGGAGAGTGGATATTTTTTGAATAAGGAGGGCAATTAATGTACAGATGGGCTTCAAACAGATGATGTATTTATGGATTGTGGTTAGTGTTGTAGGAGCCACTAATGAAAAGATCATAAAAGAAACAAAAATAATCTTGGCAGAGGGCTCATGCAAGGATGATCTCAGGCTGGATTAGACCAGTCAAAACAGCTACTGGAGTCGCCTCACCCTGTGTCTATTACTGAGTCAGCCATGATGCTTAGGACCCACAGCCCCAGCAGCTGGCCAGAGAGGGAGGTGGATCTCTGAGGCCATTCCACAGGGGGAATGGTCCTCTGTCCTGCAGGGCCCACCCTCCTTTGTAAGCATGCTGCCTGGGGCAAGGCTTTCATGGAGTCCACACCATGGGAGCTCTACTACTCATGGGGGATTGGCAGGAAGCCTCTGCTCATGCGCACACACCACCAACTAGCTGGAGGATCTCCGTGAACAAAGAAAGCCTGAGGCAGACAACAAGCCCACTAACTGATGCTGTAAGAGCTACAATCAGCATCCAGAAACCTGCAACTGGGAGTAAGAGGCAGCATACCTTGGTCCCAGCCCCTCCCACTCTAATCTACAAGGAGTGACATTGCAAAGCAGAGGGTTTTCATAAAGCACTTCCAGGACTGTGGAATGAGCAGCCTCTTTTGTGGACATGGATACTCTGTGATCCAGATGTACTACCTCCTCCCTTACAGTCAGCTGAGACAAAAACCCTTGCAAGCAGAAAGCCATGCATCTGAACAGTACCCACCAGCCACTCATGTGCAGCACAGCTGCCTCCAAAGAGCCTTCCTGAGTGAGAGAGAAATCATGCAGAAGCCTGGTCTGCACTCAAGAGAGTTTTATGAGCGTTAGGGAGGCGTGGTGGGCAAGTCTGGCCGACCCCAGTGGTTGAATTGAATTTACATGGCCTAGATTGGTCAATCCAGGTACAGGAACCACCCAGGTGACCTCCCCTTCATGGCCAGAAATCTGGACCTCTGAGCATGCACAGGGTGCCTCTCCTAACTGGGCTCTTATCTTGGCCCTATGGGCATGCATAACGGATGCCCCAGTCCCTAGCATAGCTACCAAACATTTGCCCCCCTGAAGAGATATGGACCCAAATCTTTGGGGTACTGGGCGACGACATCTCTAGCTGCTTCCTGCTGGCAAAAGGGGCGAGGTTGGGCTTTGGGTCCATACCCTTCCTACACTGCTGGGAGGGGTTGTCCATTGAGGGCAACTTTATCCAGGATGGATAAGGTTGAGGTGGTCCAGGAGATGGTAGTCGTGGACCTGGCACACTTGGTTCAGAAGCTTTAATCACCCGATAACTTCTGAGAAAAACAAACGGTCTAAAAGGTGAACAGTTTGACTACGACAAGGCTAAGCTTGTGAGGTGGCAGTGGCCTTGAAATTAGGTGAGTGTCACAGGAAACAAAAATAATCTTAGGATTACCAGACATGTGTGTTTGTTCATTGGAAGTACAGGAAGAGGGATAAAAGCATTCACACTTTCCCCTAGGAGGGCACAGGTTTGGGCACTACTAGGTGCAGTCGGATCACTGATTCATTTATGATGCTAAGGTCTTGGACCCGCTGATAAGACCCATCCTTCTTTTTAACCCTATAACGCTTCAATTTTAATTTTGGGAAAAATTTTTCTTTTTGTTGTGGACTTTCATAGTTATAAATATATATATATATGTATTAATATATACATTTTTTAATGTTATGAAAACATCATGCTTCGCGTTATAGAGTTAAATGGAAATAATGGGCAGGTGCAGGACGAGTCAAATGTGACCAAAATAGAGTAACTGCCTAAGCCATTTTGAATTTTCTTGGGTTCAATTGGAGTAAAGGCTTGTAAATTACCCGGGGTCCAAATTCCCATGGTGCCTCCTACAACGGGTAGAATGTTCAGGGATGTTTCAGGGCTGGGAGATTAATAACCCCTAAGTCCAGGATACCTTAGGGCAGGGGTCCTTAAACTGTTTACCCAGGGGGGCAGTTCACTATCCCTCAGGCCTTTTGAAGGAAAGACTATAGTTTAAAAAAACAAATATTACGAACAAATTCATGTGCACACTGCACATCTTGATTTGAAGTTCAAAAAAAATATAAATGGGGCACATACACCCGGCAGAAAGGATCAACGTCCTCGGCTGTCTGCATGTGGCCCACAGGTTGTAGTTTGAGGACCCCTGCTCTCGGCATTCACCAAGAGGATGTGGTTTCAACCCAAAAGCTTGGAGACTCTACAATTTGTTTAAAAGTGATGGGGCAGAAGGAGTCCCTGATTGACCCACGCAAGACTAGTTTTCCCATCCCCTATTACTAAGAGTTCATAGTTATGGTTAAAGGGAACCAGGATATCCCGATCTGATCCCGTTACTTCAAGTGTGGGCTGACATTGCCACTAAGAAGCCTGCAAATATAAAAGACTTACTCCCTCCCGCAAAGAAAGGGCCCTTGTTTCCAAGGTTTCAGGAAACATGGAAGGACCGGAAAAACAAACGGTCCAAGTTCCCAAACCACATAGGTGGAGGCCATCCCTCCCCATCACCCTCCCCTCCCCTCCCCTCCCCATCACTCTCCCCTAATCGGCTTTATCCCATTTTGCAGGAGAACTCTGGGAGTGGGAGAGCTGGCTTCAAACCCTTTCTTTCAACCCCCGCCCTATAAGGTTTCTAGGGTCCAGAAATAGAAAACTTCTAACAGGCCCTTATTGAGTCACTCCCTCCCCCACCGACCCCCCAAACTCACCCCCACCCCTAACAAGCAGCCCCCCACACACACTAGTACTGGTATGACTTCCATACTCATCAGCCCACCTGGAATGCTTGCCAACAACTTCTCCAGGTGCTGTTCACAATGGAGGAGGGTAGCCCTTCCAGACAGAGGCCCAGTAAGCAGTCAGTGAACCTGATGGTCAGCGAGCGGGCACTCCCCACTTGAGAGAAACTCTTTTGGCCACTACACCAACAATGTGGGATCTCAATTCCTAGCAAGGCCCAGAGGACTTTACCAGGTATCAACCATTGCTCTTACATGACCCTCTGCAGAAGAGCTAGGAAACCTATGAATTTATCTAAGGTCAGTGAGAATTTTCAGGTTCCTATAAGAGAATATCCGCCTGCCTTTCTAGAGTGGCTGAGGGAAGCCTACGGGCTTTATACCCCTAACGGCCCGGAGGCACTGAAAACAGGAGGGCAATAAGTATTGCCTTTATTACTCAGTCAGTCTGCCTCAGACATGACAAAGAAGTGGGAAGGGTTTGAAGGGAAACATCTTAGCGATTTGGTACAAGTGGCTCATTGAGTGTATAACAACAGAGATGACCCTAGCACGACAGAGACAAAGAAGCTAGCTAAAATAATCGTAATTGCCATGAGATACCCCAGAGACTCAGGAAAAGGAGAGCATGGCCCACTCACGGAGAGACTAACCTGTGGGCACCGCCAAGCCATGGGGAAGGACCAATGTGCCTACTGCAGGAAAGAAGGACACTGGAAAAATCAGTGCCTTGAAAACCCCAGGAGAGGTGCACGACCCTCCACTAGAGTGGATGGGCCTCATCTGCACGTAGAAAGACCCAAGCAAGAGACAATAATGCTTGAAGAAGCTCAATGAATGGGTCAGGGCTCTGTTGCACTTCGCCGCCAAAAGCCCAGGCTAACTCTCCAAGTAGGAGGCCAGGCAGTAAATTTCTTGGTGGACACAGGGGCCACCTTGTCAGGTTCAGAAAGGAATATGGGCACATTTTCAAGAAGAAAGATGTGAATTACTGTGAGCCTATGATTCCTTCCACAGATAACTCACACCAGAAGGTTTGCATGGAGGGTAGGTGGGTTTCCCAAGACAACAAAATAACAAATATCTATCAGCCCTTTGGCCCAGTTAGCCACCTGGTTATGATATCACTGGCTTCTGGCTCAGCTGCTGAGCCAGTGAAGCACTTATAGCAGGAGAAGACTAGGTGGCCGGTGGCCATCAACGGAAGGACCAAATCTCCACAGTGGGCTTCCTGTTTCAATATGGAGCCACGTATGTTACCTGCTGGACACCATCTCTATCCTGAGCTCATAATTGCCATCGCAGGTCTAGAATGCGGCGCGCAGGTACACACTATATGAAACAGTCTCTGATTAACCCCTCTCGATAACTTGCTGACATGGGAGTCTGGATAATCCTGTACATTTACTTTGCAGATTAGAAAACTCACTCAAAAACACACGGGAGTTGACCCAGAGACACACAACTGGTTAACAACAAAGTCATATTCACAACCAGCGTCTGGACCAAGAGCACGGTGCCCCACAGCACTGTGCCCATCGAGCAGTCAACATCTCCTGGACTCTCAAAAGATCTGAGCTGATACCCACCCACCCCCCACATCCTTGCAGCCCCAAAAGATTGTATTTCACAGGATGGCACCGGATCTGCAGCTCGCGGAGAGGGACATATCTGATCAGAGAACACAGGGCAGAACAAGGGGGAGGAGGGGAGAATGGAGCACACCCTGGCCCAATACACTTTGAGGATGATGTTCCCAATCAGAGAAGCCAATCCACAGAGAAGACCACATGGGCAGCCCCACGATGAGAAACGTCCCTCAAAGACCCATAGCCTTAGAGGGGACAACACTGGACACACAGTGTGGGAACTGCGCCCGAACTGATCCTGCCACTTCGATGCATGACACTAAGAGAGTGCAGCGGAAGAGTAAGAAAACGGAGCATCAAAGTCCCCGGGGAATGCCAAAGGTGGACTTTGTGGTCAGGGTTCGGTGCCCCCACAGACTGGACTGGAAAACACTCCTAAAGTTCACCACACAGTCCTTGTACTTTTCTTTCTGGTTAGTGTTGTTTTCTTTTAGTGTCATTGGATTTGGGTTGGGTTTTGTTTTCATTTTTGTTTGTTTGTTTTTCTTTTTGCTGCTTGGTTTAGCTCTTTCTTGTTTTGTGCATGTTATTACCTTTACAGGTCTATCTAATTAAGAGAGGCTGGATGAACAATCTGGAGGAGTAAACATGTGACCGGCCCTTTCCATTGGGCATGGGAGTGAGCACGGTGGGGGGAAAGGAAGTGGTGTAAAGAAACCCAGAGACAAGGGTACAACAAGTGATGGAAAACGGTAGTGAGGGGGATGTAGGAGGCCTGGTAGGGCGTGATCAAAGGTAATGTAACCAAGAGGAATTACTGAAACCCAAAGGAAGACTGAGCATGTCAGTGGGCACAAGAGGAAAATCAAAGAGTATAGAAGAGTGAGCTGGGAAGCAAGGGCCAGTTATAGACGTCTAAATAAAGGCATGTACATATGTACATATATTTACAAAGGGGCATGGGGAAATAGATCTATGTCCATATGTTTATAGATTTAGTATTAAGGTAGCAGATGGACATAGGGCCTCCGCTCAAGGACTCCCTCATTGCAATAACACTGTTCTATTAAATTGGCATTCTAAGATGCTCACCTTCCCTACACAATCACTGACCACAAAGCGGCTGCATAAGCAAATGTGGTGAAGAAAGCCGATGGTGTCCAGCTACCTAAAGATATAGCGTGTGGGGTCTTAAAGGCCTGAGGGTAAAGAAACAGCCATCTGGCTCTGAAGCAACAGAGCCCACATGGAGAAAGCATACCAGCCTGTGTGATCACAAAGTTTTAAAGGGATAAGGCAACAGGCATCATGAGAACAAAAAAATCTTATCATGGAGAATGAGAGGGGACTGCCGGGTATAGACCCAAAACCTATTTGCAGTGCACTGGACATCCCCTTACAGAAGGATCTCAGAGTGGAGATTAAAGAATACAGGGTATGAGACAGCAAAGATGAAACACAACTTTGCTCTAGTTCTTAATGCTTTCTCTTGCCCCACTATCATGATCCCAGTTCTACCATACTAATCTGGCCAAACTAGAGAAGGTATTCTAGTACCGATAGGAATTTCAAACACGGGGGATCCAGAGTGGATGGGCCCTTTACCAGTGTTATGAGTGGAGATACTGGGAGGGTGGAGGAAGGGCAGGATGGAAAGTGGGAACCGATTACAAGGATCTTCATTGACCTCAAAAGAAAGGTGGGTGAAAATATGACAAAAGAATTAGTACATTTCCAAGGATTGATGAGGGATGGGTGGCGGGCATTGAGGGGGAGAAAATGAGGAGCTGAGGCCAGGGGCTTGGGTGGAGAGTGGATATTTTTTGAATAAGGAGGGCAATTAATGTACAGATGGGCTTCAAACAGATGATGTATTTATGGATTGTGGTTAGTGTTGTAGGAGCCACTAATGAAAAGATCATAAAAGAAACAAAAATAATCTTGGCAGAGGGCTCATGCAAGGATGATCTCAGGCTGGATTAGACCAGTCAAAACAGCTACTGGAGTCGCCTCACCCTGTGTCTATTACTGAGTCAGCCATGATGCTTAGGACCCACAGCCCCAGCAGCTGGCCAGAGAGGGAGGTGGATCTCTGAGGCCATTCCACAGGGGGAATGGTCCTCTGTCCTGCAGGGCCCACCCTCCTTTGTAAGCATGCTGCCTGGGGCAAGGCTTTCATGGAGTCCACACCATGGGAGCTCTACTACTCATGGGGGATTGGCAGGAAGCCTCTGCTCATGCGCACACACCACCAACTAGCTGGAGGATCTCCGTGAACAAAGAAAGCCTGAGGCAGACAACAAGCCCACTAACTGATGCTGTAAGAGCTACAATCAGCATCCAGAAACCTGCAACTGGGAGTAAGAGGCAGCATACCTTGGTCCCAGCCCCTCCCACTCTAATCTACAAGGAGTGACATTGCAAAGCAGAGGGTTTTCATAAAGCACTTCCAGGACTGTGGAATGAGCAGCCTCTTTTGTGGACATGGATACTCTGTGATCCAGATGTACTACCTCCTCCCTTACAGTCAGCTGAGACAAAAACCCTTGCAAGCAGAAAGCCATGCATCTGAACAGTACCCACCAGCCACTCATGTGCAGCACAGCTGCCTCCAAAGAGCCTTCCTGAGTGAGAGAGAAATCATGCAGAAGCCTGGTCTGCACTCAAGAGAGTTTTATGAGCGTTAGGGAGGCGTGGTGGGCAAGTCTGGCCGACCCCAGTGGTTGAATTGAATTTACATGGCCTAGATTGGTCAATCCAGGTACAGGAACCACCCAGGTGACCTCCCCTTCATGGCCAGAAATCTGGACCTCTGAGCATGCACAGGGTGCCTCTCCTAACTGGGCTCTTATCTTGGCCCTATGGGCATGCATAACGGATGCCCCAGTCCCTAGCATAGCTACCAAACATTTGCCCCCCTGAAGAGATATGGACCCAAATCTTTGGGGTACTGAGCGACGACATCTCTAGCTGCTTCCTGCTGGCAAAAGGGGCGAGGTTGGGCTTTGGGTCCATACCCTTCCTACACTGCTGGGAGGGGTTGTCCATTGAGGGCAACTTTATCCAGGATGGATAAGGTTGAGGTGGTCCAGGAGATGGTAGTCGTGGACCTGGCACACTTGGTTCAGAAGCTTTAATCACCCGATAACTTCTGAGAAAAACAAACGGTCTAAAAGGTGAACAGTTTGACTACGACAAGGCTAAGCTTGTGAGGTGGCAGTGGCCTTGAAATTAGGTGAGTGTCACAGGAAACAAAAATAATCTTAGGATTACCAGACATGTGTGTTTGTTCATTGGAAGTACAGGAAGAGGGATAAAAGCATTCACACTTTCCCCTAGGAGGGCACAGGTTTGGGCACTACTAGGTGCAGTCGGATCACTGATTCATTTATGATGCTAAGGTCTTGGACCCGCTGATAAGACCCATCCTTCTTTTTAACCCTATAATGCTTCAATTTTAATTTTGGGAAAAATTTTTCTTTTTGTTGTGGACTTTCATAGTTATAAATATATATATATATGTATTAATATATACATTTTTTAATGTTATGAAAACATCATGCTTCGCGTTATAGAGTTAAATGGAAATAATGGGCAGGTGCAGGACGAGTCAAATGTGACCAAAATAGAGTAACTGCCTAAGCCATTTTGAATTTTCTTGGGTTCAATTGGAGTAAAGGCTTGTAAATTACCCGGGGTCCAAATTCCCATGGTGCCTCCTACAACGGGTAGAATGTTCAGGAATGTTTCAGGGCTGGGAGATTAATAACCCCTAAGTCCAGGATACCTTAGGGCAGGGGTCCTTAAACTGTTTACCCAGGGGGCCAGTTCACTATCCCTCAGGCCTTTTGAAGGAAAGACTATAGTTTAAAAAAACAAATATTACGAACAAATTCATGTGCACACTGCACATCTTGATTTGAAGTTCAAAAAAAAATAAATGGGGCACATACACCCGGCAGAAAGGATCAACGTCCTCGGCTGTCTGCATGTGGCCCACAGGTTGTAGTTTGAGGACCCCTGCTCTCGGCATTCACCAAGAGGATGTGGTTTCAACCCAAAAGCTTGGAGACTCTATAATTTGTTTAAAAGTGATGGGGCAGAAGGAGTCCCTGATTGACCCACGCAAGACTAGTTTTCCCATCCCCTATTACTAAGAGTTCATAGTTATGGTTAAAGGGAACCAGGATATCCCGATCTGATCCCGTTACTTCAAGTGTGGGCTGACATTGCCACTAAGAAGCCTGCAAATATAAAAGACTTACTCCCTCCCGCAAAGAAAGGGCCCTTGTTTCCAAGGTTTCAGGAAACATGGAAGGACCGGAAAAACAAACGGTCCAAGTTCCCAAACCACATAGGTGGAGGCCATCCCTCCCCATCACCCTCCCCTCCCCTCCCCTCCCCATCACTCTCCCCTAATCGGCTTTATCCCATTTTGCAGGAGAACTCTGGGAGTGGGAGAGCTGGCTTCAAACCCTTTCTTTCAACCCCCGCCCTATAAGGTTTCTAGGGTCCAGAAATAGAAAACTTCTAACAGGCCCTTATTGAGTCACTCCCTCCCCCACCGACCCCCCAAACTCACCCCCACCCCTAACAAGCAGCCCCCCACACACACTAGTACTGGTATGACTTCCATACTCATCAGCCCACCTGGAATGCTTGCCAACAACTTCTCCAGGTGCTGTTCACAATGGAGGAGGGTAGCCCTTCCAGACAGAGGCCCAGTAAGCAGTCAGTGAACCTGATGGTCAGCGAGCGGGCACTCCCCACTTGAGAGAAACTCTTTTGGCCACTACACCAACAATGTGGGATCTCAATTCCTAGCAAGGCCCAGAGGACTTTACCAGGTATCAACCATTGCTCTTACATGACCCTCTGCAGAAGAGCTAGGAAACCTATGAATTTATCTAAGGTCAGTGAGAATTTTCAGGTTCCTATAAGAGAATATCCGCCTGCCTTTCTAGAGTGGCTGAGGGAAGCCTACGGGCTTTATACCCCTAACGGCCCGGAGGCACTGAAAACAGGAGGGCAATAAGTATTGCCTTTATTACTCAGTCAGTCTGCCTCAGACATGACAAAGAAGTGGGAAGGGTTTGAAGGGAAACATCTTAGCGATTTGGTACAAGTGGCTCATTGAGTGTATAACAACAGAGATGACCCTAGCACGACAGAGACAAAGAAGCTAGCTAAAATAATCGTAATTGCCATGAGATACCCCAGAGACTCAGGAAAAGGAGAGCATGGCCCACTCACGGAGAGACTAACCTGTGGGCACCGCCAAGCCATGGGGAAGGACCAATGTGCCTACTGCAGGAAAGAAGGACACTGGAAAAATCAGTGCCTTGAAAACCCCAGGAGAGGTGCACGACCCTCCACTAGAGTGGATGGGCCTCATCTGCACGTAGAAAGACCCAAGCAAGAGACAATAATGCTTGAAGAAGCTCAATGAAGGGGTCAGGGCTCTGTTGCACTTCGCCGCCAAAAGCCCAGGCTAACTCTCCAAGTAGGAGGCCAGGCAGTAAATTTCTTGGTGGACACAGGGGCCACCTTGTCAGGTTCAGAAAGGAATATGGGCACATTTTCAAGAAGAAAGATGTGAATTACTGTGAGCCTATGATTCCTTCCACAGATAACTCACACCAGAAGGTTTGCATGGAGGGTAGGTGGGTTTCCCAAGACAACAAAATAACAAATATCTATCAGCCCTTTGGCCCAGTTAGCCACCTGGTTATGATATCACTGGCTTCTGGCTCAGCTGCTGAGCCAGTGAAGCACTTATAGCAGGAGAAGACTAGGTGGCCGGTGGCCATCAACGGAAGGACCAAATCTCCACAGTGGGCTTCCTGTTTCAATATGGAGCCACGTATGTTACCTGCTGGACACCATCTCTATCCTGAGCTCATAATTGCCATCGCAGGTCTAGAATGCGGCGCGCAGGTACACACTATATGAAACAGTCTCTGATTAACCCCTCTCGATAACTTGCTGACATGGGAGTCTGGATAATCCTGTACATTTACTTTGCAGATTAGAAAACTCACTCAAAAACACACGGGAGTTGACCCAGAGACACACAACTGGTTAACAACAAAGTCATATTCACAACCAGCGTCTGGACCAAGAGCACGGTGCCCCACAGAACTGTGCCCATCGAGCAGTCAATATCTCCTGGACTCTCAATAGATCTGAGCTGATACCCACCCCCCCCCACATCCTTGCAGCCCCAAAAGATTGTATTTCACAGGATGGCACCGGATCTGCAGCTCGCGGAGAGGGACATATCTGATCAGAGAACACAGGGCAGAACAAGGGGGAGGAGGGGAGAATGGAGCACACCCTGGCCCAATACACCTTGAGGATGATGTTCCCAATCAGAGAAGCCAATCCACAGAGAAGACCACATGGGCAGCCCCACGATGAGAAACGTCCCTCAAAGACCCATAGCCTTAGAGGGGACAACACTGGACACACAGTGTGGGAACTGCGCCCGAACTGATCCTGCCACTTCGATGCATGACACTAAGAGAGTGCAGCGGAAGAGTAAGAAAACGGAGCATCAAAGTCCCCGGGGAATGCCAAAGGTGGACTTTGTGGTCAGGGTTCGGTGCCCCCACAGACTGGACTGGAAAACACTCCTAAAGTTCACCACACAGTCCTTGTACTTTTCTTTCTGGTTAGTGTTGTTTTCTTTTAGTGTCATTGGATTTGGGTTGGGTTTTGTTTTCATTTTTGTTTGTTTGTTTTTCTTTTTGCTGCTTGGTTTAGCTCAGTCTTGTTTTGTGCATGTTATTACCTTTACAGGTCTGTCTAATTAAGAGAGGCTGGATGAACAATCTGGAGGAGTAAACATGTGACCGGCCCTTTCCATTGGGCATGGGAGTGAGCACGGTGGGGGGAAAGGAAGTGGTGTAAAGAAACCCAGAGACAAGGGTACAACAAGTGATGGAAAACGGTAGTGAGGGGGATGTAGGAGGCCTGGTAGGGCGTGATCAAAGGTAATGTAACCAAAAGGAATTACTGAAACCCAAAGGAAGACTGAGCATGTCAGTGGGCACAAGAGGAAAATCAAAGAGTATAGAAGAGTGAGCTGGGAAGCAAGGGCCAGTTATAGACGTCTAAATAAAGGCATGTACATATGTACATATATTTACAAAGGGGCATGGGGAAATAGATCTATGTCCATATGTTTATAGATTTAGTATTAAGGTAGCAGATGGACATAGGGCCTCCGCTCAAGGACTCCCTCATTGCAATAACACTGTTCTATTAAATTGGCATTCTAAGATGCTCACCTTCCCTACACAATCACTGACCACAAAGCGGCTGCATAAGCAAATGTGGTGAAGAAAGCCGATGGTGTCCAGCTACCTAAAGATATAGCGTGTGGGGTCTTAAAGGCCTGAGGGTAAAGAAACAGCCATCTGGCTCTGAAGCAACAGAGCCCACATGGAGAAAGCATACCAGCCTGTGTGATCACAAAGTTTTAAAGGGATAAGGCAACAGGCATCATGAGAACAAAAAAATCTTATCATGGAGAATGAGAGGGGACTGCCGGGTATAGACCCAAAACCTATTTGCAGTGCACTGGACATCCCCTTACAGAAGGATCTCAGAGTGGAGATTAAAGAATACAGGGTATGAGACAGCAAAGATGAAACACAACTTTGCTCTAGTTCTTAATGCTTTCTCTTGCCCCACTATCATGATCCCAGTTCTACCATACTAATCTGGCCAAACTAGAGAAGGTATTCTAGTACCGATAGGAATTTCAAACACGGGGGATCCAGAGTGGATGGGCCCTTTACCAGTGTTATGAGTGGAGATACTGGGAGGGTGGAGGAAGGGCAGGATGGAAAGTGGGAACCGATTACAAGGATCTTCATTGACCTCAAAAGAAAGGTGGGTGAAAATATGACAAAAGAATTAGTACATTTCCAAGGATTGATGAGGGATGGGTGGCGGGCATTGAGGGGGAGAAAATGAGGAGCTGAGGCCAGGGGCTTGGGTGGAGAGTGGATATTTTTTGAATAAGGAGGGCAATTAATGTACAGATGGGCTTCAAACAGATGATGTATTTATGGATTGTGGTTAGTGTTGTAGGAGCCACTAATGAAAAGATCATAAAAGAAACAAAAATAATCTTGGCAGAGGGCTCATGCAAGGATGATCTCAGGCTGGATTAGACCAGTCAAAACAGCTACTGGAGTTGCCTCACCCTGTGTCTATTACTGAGTCAGCCATGATGCTTAGGACCCACAGCCCCAGCAGCTGGCCAGAGAGGGAGGTGGATCTCTGAGGCCATTCCACAGGGGGAATGGTCCTCTGTCCTGCAGGGCCCACCCTCCTTTGTAAGCATGCTGCCTGGGGCAAGGCTTTCATGGAGTCCACACCATGGGAGCTCTACTACTCATGGGGGATTGGCAGGAAGCCTCTGCTCATGCGCACACACCACCAACTAGCTGGAGGATCTCCGTGAACAAAGAAAGCCTGAGGCAGACAACAAGCCCACTAACTGATGCTGTAAGAGCTACAATCAGCATCCAGAAACCTGCAACTGGGAGTAAGAGGCAGCATACCTTGGTCCCAGCCCCTCCCACTCTAATCTACAAGGAGTGACATTGCAAAGCAGAGGGTTTTCATAAAGCACTTCCAGGACTGTGGAATGAGCAGCCTCTTTTGTGGACATGGATACTCTGTGATCCAGATGTACTACCTCCTCCCTTACAGTCAGCTGAGACAAAAACCCTTGCAAGCAGAAAGCCATGCATCTGAACAGTACCCACCAGCCACTCATGTGCAGCACAGCTGCCTCCAAAGAGCCTTCCTGAGTGAGAGAGAAATCATGCAGAAGCCTGGTCTGCACTCAAGAGAGTTTTATGAGCGTTAGGGAGGCGTGGTGGGCAAGTCTGGCCGACCCCAGTGGTTGAATTGAATTTACATGGCCTAGATTGGTCAATCCAGGTACAGGAACCACCCAGGTGACCTCCCCTTCATGGCCAGAAATCTGGACCTCTGAGCATGCACAGGGTGCCTCTCCTAACTGGGCTCTTATCTTGGCCCTATGGGCATGCATAACGGATGCCCCAGTCCCTAGCATAGCTACCAAACATTTGCCCCCCTGAAGAGATATGGACCCAAATCTTTGGGGTACTGGGCGACGACATCTCTAGCTGCTTCCTGCTGGCAAAAGGGGCGAGGTTGGGCTTTGGGTCCGTACCCTTCCTACACTGCTGGGAGGGGTTGTCCATTGAGGGCAACTTTATCCAGGATGGATAAGGTTGAGGTGGTCCAGGAGATGGTAGTCGTGGACCTGGCACACTTGGTTCAGAAGCTTTAATCACCCGATAACTTCTGAGAAAAACAAACCGTCTAAAAGGTGAACAGTTTGACTACGACAAGGCTAAGCTTGTGAGGTGGCAGTGGCCTTGAAATTAGGTGAGTGTCACAGGAAACAAAAATAATCTTAGGATTACCAGACATGTGTGTTTGTTCATTGGAAGTACAGGAAGAGGGATAAAAGCATTCACACTTTCCCCTAGGAGGGCACAGGTTTGGGCACTACTAGGTGCAGTCGGATCACTGATTCATTTATGATGCTAAGGTCTTGGACCCGCTGATAAGACCCATCCTTCTTTTTAACCCTATAACGCTTCAATTTTAATTTTGGGAAAAATTTTTCTTTTTGTTGTGGACTTTCATAGTTATAAATATATATATATATGTATTAATATATACATTTTTTAATGTTATGAAAACATCATGCTTCGCGTTATAGAGTTAAATGGAAATAATGGGCAGGTGCAGGACGAGTCAAATGTGACCAAAATAGAGTAACTGCCTAAGCCATTTTGAATTTTCTTGGGTTCAATTGGAGTAAAGGCTTGTAAATTACCCGGGGTCCAAATTCCCATGGTGCCTCCTACAACGGGTAGAATGTTCAGGGATGTTTCAGGGCTGGGAGATTAATAACCCCTAAGTCCAGGATACCTTAGGGCAGGGGTCCTTAAACTGTTTACCCAGGGGGCCAGTTCACTATCCCTCAGGCCTTTTGAAGGAAAGACTATAGTTTAAAAAAACAAATATTACGAACAAATTCATGTGCACACTGCACATCTTGATTTGAAGTTCAAAAAAAAAATAAATGGGGCACATACACCCGGCAGAAAGGATCAACGTCCTCGGCTGTCTGCATGTGGCCCACAGGTTGTAGTTTGAGGACCCCTGCTCTCGGCATTCACCAAGAGGATGTGGTTTCAACCCAAAAGCTTGGAGACTCTACAATTTGTTTAAAAGTGATGGGGCAGAAGGAGTCCCTGATTGACCCACGCAAGACTAGTTTTCCCATCCCCTATTACTAAGAGTTCATAGTTATGGTTAAAGGGAACCAGGATATCCCGATCTGATCCCGTTACTTCAAGTGTGGGCTGACATTGCCACTAAGAAGCCTGCAAATATAAAAGACTTACTCCCTCCCGCAAAGAAAGGGCCCTTGTTTCCAAGGTTTCAGGAAACATGGAAGGACCGGAAAAACAAACGGTCCAAGTTCCCAAACCACATAGGTGGAGGCCATCCCTCCCCATCACCCTCCCCTCCCCTCCCCTCCCCATCACTCTCCCCTAATCGGCTTTATCCCATTTTGCAGGAGAACTCTGGGAGTGGGAGAGCTGGCTTCAAACCCTTTCTTTCAACCCCCGCCCTATAAGGTTTCTAGGGTCCAGAAATAGAAAACTTCTAACAGGCCCTTATTGAGTCACTCCCTCCCCCACCGACCCCCCAAACTCACCCCCACCCCTAACAAGCAGCCCCCCACACACACTAGTACTGGTATGACTTCCATACTCATCAGCCCACCTGGAATGCTTGCCAACAACTTCTCCAGGTGCTGTTCACAATGGAGGAGGGTAGCCCTTCCAGACAGAGGCCCAATAAGCAGTCAGTGAACCTGATGGTCAGCGAGCGGGCACTCCCCACTTGAGAGAAACTCTTTTGGCCACTACACCAACAATGTGGGATCTCAATTCCTAGCAAGGCCCAGAGGACTTTACCAGGTATCAACCATTGCTCTTACATGACCCTCTGCAGAAGAGCTAGGAAACCTATGAATTTATCTAAGGTCAGTGAGAATTTTCAGGTTCCTATAAGAGAATATCCGCCTGCCTTTCTAGAGTGGCTGAGGGAAGCCTACGGGCTTTATACCCCTAACGGCCCGGAGGCACTGAAAACAGGAGGGCAATAAGTATTGCCTTTATTACTCAGTCAGTCTGCCTCAGACATGACAAAGAAGTGGGAAGGGTTTGAAGGGAAAAATCTTAGCGATTTGGTACAAGTGGCTCATTGAGTGTATAACAACAGAGATGACCCTAGCACGACAGAGATAAAGAAGCTAGCTAAAATAATCGTAATTGCCATGAGATACCCCAGAGACTCAGGAAAAGGAGAGCATGGCCCACTCACGGAGAGACTAACCTGTGGGCACCGCCAAGCCATGGGGAAGGACCAATGTGCCTACTGCAGGAAAGAAGGACACTGGAAAAATCAGTGCCTTGAAAACCCCAGGAGAGGTGCACGACCCTCCACTAGAGTGGATGGGCCTCATCTGCACGTAGAAAGACCCAAGCAAGAGACAATAATGCTTGAAGAAGCTCAATGAAGGGGTCAGGGCTCTGTTGCACTTCGCCGCCAAAAGCCCAGGCTAACTCTCCAAGTAGGAGGCCAGGCAGTAAATTTCTTGGTGGACACAGGGGCCACCTTGTCAGGTTCAGAAAGGAATATGGGCACATTTTCAAGAAGAAAGATGTGAATTACTGTGAGCCTATGATTCCTTCCACAGATAACTCACACCAGAAGGTTTGCATGGAGGGTAGGTGGGTTTCCCAAGACAACAAAATAACAAATATCTATCAGCCCTTTGGCCCAGTTAGCCACCTGGTTATGATATCACTGGCTTCTGGCTCAGCTGCTGAGCCAGTGAAGCACTTATAGCAGGAGAAGACTAGGTGGCCGGTGGCCATCAACGGAAGGACCAAATCTCCACAGTGGGCTTCCTGTTTCAATATGGAGCCACGTATGTTACCTGCTGGACACCATCTCTATCCTGAGCTCATAATTGCCATCGCAGGTCTAGAATGCGGCGCGCAGGTACACACTATATGAAACAGTCTCTGATTAACCCCTCTCGATAACTTGCTGACATGGGAGTCTGGATAATCCTGTACATTTACTTTGCAGATTAGAAAACTCACTCAAAAACACACGGGAGTTGACCCAGAGACACACAACTGGTTAACAACAAAGTCATATTCACAACCAGCGTCTGGACCAAGAGCACGGTGCCCCACAGAACTGTGCCCATCGAGCAGTCAATATCTCCTGGACTCTCAAAAGATCTGAGCTGATACCCACCCCCCCACCCCCACATCCTTGCAGCCCCAAAAGATTGTATTTCACAGGATGGCACCGGATCTGCAGCTCGCGGAGAGGGACATATCTGATCAGAGAACACAGGGCAGAACAAGGGGGAGGAGGGGAGAATGGAGCACACCCTGGCCCAATACACCTTGAGGATGATGTTCCCAATCAGAGAAGCCAATCCACAGAGAAGACCACATGGGCAGCCCCACGATGAGAAACGTCCCTCAAAGACCCATAGCCTTAGAGGGGACAACACTGGACACACAGTGTGGGAACTGCGCCCGAACTGATCCTGCCACTTCGATGCATGACACTAAGAGAGTGCAGCGGAAGAGTAAGAAAACGGAGCATCAAAGTCCCCGGGGAATGCCAAAGGTGGACTTTGTGGTCAGGGTTCGGTGCCCCCACAGACTGGACTGGAAAACACTCCTAAAATTCACCACACAGTCCTTGTACTTTTCTTTCTGGTTAGTGTTGTTTTCTTTTAGTGTCATTGGATTTGGGTTGGGTTTTGTTTTCATTTTTGTTTGTTTTTTTTTCTTTTTGCTGCTTGGTTTAGCTCAGTCTTGTTTTGTGCATGTTATTACCTTTACAGGTCTGTCTAATTAAGAGAGGCTGGATGAACAATCTGGAGGAGTAAACATGTGACCTGCCCTTTCCATTGGGCATGGGAGTGAGCACGGTGGGGGGAAAGGAAGTGGTGTAAAGAAACCCAGAGACAAGGGTACAACAAGTGATGGAAAACGGTAGTGAGGGGGATGTAGGAGGCCTGGTAGGGCGTGATCAAAGGTAATGTAACCAAGAGGAATTACTGAAACCCAAAGGAAGACTGAGCATGTCAGTGGGCACAAGAGGAAAATCAAAGAGTATAGAAGAGTGAGCTGGGAAGCAAGGGCCAGTTATAGACGTCTAAATAAAGGCATGTACATATGTACATATATTTACAAAGGGGCATGGGGAAATAGATCTATGTCCATATGTTTATAGATTTAGTATTAAGGTAGCAGATGGACATAGGGCCTCCGCTCAAGGACTCCCTCATTGCAATAACACTGTTCTATTAAATTGGCATTCTAAGATGCTCACCTTCCCTACACAATCACTGACCACAAAGCGGCTGCATAAGCAAATGTGGTGAAGAAAGCCGATGGTGTCCAGCTACCTAAAGATATAGCGTGTGGGGTCTTAAAGGCCTGAGGGTAAAGAAACAGCCATCTGGCTCTGAAGCAACAGAGCCCACATGGAGAAAGCATACCAGCCTGTGTGATCACAAAGTTTTAAAGGGATAAGGCAACAGGCATCATGAGAACAAAAAAATCTTATCATGGAGAATGAGAGGGCACTGCCGGGTATAGACCCAAAACCTATTTGCAGTGCACTGGACATCCCCTTACAGAAGGATCTCAGAGTGGAGATTAAAGAATACAGGGTATGAGACAGCAAAGATGAAACACAACTTTCCTCTAGTTCTTAATGCTTTCTCTTGCCCCACTATCATGATCCCAGTTCTACCATACTAATCTGGCCAAACTAGAGAAGGTATTCTAGTACCGATAGGAATTTCAAACACGGGGGATCCAGAGTGGATGGGCCCTTTACCAGTGTTATGAGTGGAGATACTGGGAGGGTGGAGGAAGGGCAGGATGGAAAGTGGGAACCGATTACAAGGATCTTCATTGACCTCAAAAGAAAGGTGGGTGAAAATATGACAAAAGAATTAGTACATTTCCAAGGATTGATGAGGGATGGGTGGCGGGCATTGAGGGGGAGAAAATGAGGAGCTGAGGCCAGGGGCTTGGGTGGAGAGTGGATATTTTTTGAATAAGGAGGGCAATTAATGTACAGATGGGCTTCAAACAGATGATGTATTTATGGATTGTGGTTAGTGTTGTAGGAGCCACTAATGAAAAGATCATAAAAGAAACAAAAATAATCTTGGCAGAGGGCTCATGCAAGGATGATCTCAGGCTGGATTAGACCAGTCAAAACAGCTACTGGAGTTGCCTCACCCTGTGTCTATTATTGAGTCAGCCATGATGCTTAGGACCCACAGTCCCAGCAGCTGGTCAGAGAGGGAGGTGGATCTCTGAGGTCATTCCACAGGGGGAATGGTCCTCTGTCCTGCAGGGCCCACCCTCCTTTGTAAGCATGCTGCCTGGCGCAAGGCTTTCATGGAGTCCACACCATGGGAGCTCTACTACTCATGGGGGATTGGCAGGAAGCCTCTGCTCATGCGCACACACCACCAACTAGCTGGAGTATCTCCGTGAACAAAGCCTGAGGCAGACAACAAGCCCACTAACTGATGCTGTAAGAGCTACAATCAGCATCCAGAAACGTGCAACTGGGAGTAAGAGGCAGCATTCCTTGGTCCTAGCCCCTCCCACTCTAATCTACAAGGAGTGACATTGCAAAGCAGAGGGTTTTCATAAAGCACTTCCAGGACTGTGGAATGAGCAGCCTCGTTTGTGGACATGGATACTCTGTGATCCAGACGTACTACCTCCTCCCTTACAGTCAGCTGAGACAAAAACCCTTGCAAGCAGAAAGCCATGCATCTGAACAGTATCCACCAGCCACTCATGTGCAGCACAGCTGCCTCCAAAGAGCCTTCCTGAGTGAGAGAGAAATCATGCAGAAGCCTGGTCTGCACTCAAGAGAGTTTTATGAGCGTTAGGGAGGCGTGGTGGGCAAGTCTGGCCGACCCCAGTGGCTGAATTGAATTTACATGGCCTAGATTGGTCAATCCAGGTACAGGAACCACCCAGGTGACCTCCCCTTCATGGCCAGAAATCTGGACCTCTGAGCATGCACAGGGTGCCTCTCCTAACTGGGCTCTTATCTTGGCCTTATGGGCATGCATAACGGATGCCCCAGTCCCTAGCATAGCTACCTAACATTTGCCCCCCTGAAGAGATATGGACCCAAATCTTTGGGGTACTGGGCGACGACATCTCTAGCTGCTTCCTGCTGGCAAAAGGGGCGAGGTGGGGCTTTGGGTCCATACCCTTCCTACACTGCTGGGAGGGGTTGTCCATTGAGGGCAACTTTATCCAGGATGGATAAGGTTGAGGTGGTCCAGGAGATGGTAGTCGTGGACCTGGCACACTTGGTTCAGAAGCTTTAATCACCCGATAACTTCTGAGAAAAACAAACGGTCTAAAAGGTGAACAGTTTGACTACGACAAGGCTAAGCTTGTGAGGTGGCAGTGGCCTTGAAATTAGGTGAGTGTCACAGGAAACAAAAATAATCTTAGGATTACCAGACATGTGTGTTTGTTCATTGGAAGTACAGGAAGAGGGATAAAAGCATTCACACTTTCCTCTAGGAGGGCACAGGTTTGGGCACTACTAGGTGCAGTCGGATCACTGATTCATTTATGATGCTAAGGTCTTGGACCCGCTGATAAGACCCATCCTTCTTTTTAACCCTATAACGCTTCAATTTTAATTTTGGGAAAAAATTTTCTTTTTGTTGTGGACTTTCATAGTTATAAATATATATATATGTATTAATATATACATTTTTTAATGTTATGAAAACATCATGCTTCGCGTTATAGAGTTAAATGGAAATAATGGGCTAGTGCAGGACGAGTCAAAAGTGACCAAAATAGAGTAACTGCCTAAGCCATTTTGAATTTTCTTGGGTTCAATTGGAGTAAAGGCTTGTAAATTACCCGGGGTCCAAATTCCCATGGTGCCTCCTACAACGGGTAGAATGTTCAGGGATGTTTCAGGGCTGGGAGATTAATAACCCCTAAGTCCAGGATACCTTAGGGCAGGGGTCCTTAAACTGTTTACCCAGGGGGCCAGTTCACTATCCCTCAGGCCTTTTGAAGGAAAGACTATAGTTTAAAAAATCAAATATTATGAACAAATTCATGTGCACACTGCACATCTTGATTTGAAGTTCAAAAAAAAAATAAATGGGGCACATACACCCGGCAGAAAGGATCAACGTCCTTGGCTGTCTGCATGTGGCCCACAGGTTGTAGTTTGAGGACCCCTGCTCTCGGCATTCACCAAGAGGATGTGGTTTCAACCCAAAAGCTTGGAGACTCTACAATTTGTTTAAAAGTGAGGGGGCAGAAGGAGTCCCTGATTGACCCACGCAAGACTAGTTTTCCCATCCCCTATTACTAAGAGTTCATAGTTATGGTTAAAGGGAACCAGGATATCCCGATCTGATCCCGTTACTTCAAGTGTGGGCTGACATTGCCACTAAGAAGCCTGCAAATATAAAAGACTTACTCCCTCCCGCAAAGAAAGGGCCCTTGTTTCCAAGGTTTCAGGAAACATGGAAGGACCGGAAAAACAAACGGTCCAAGTTCCCAAAACCACATAGGTGGAGGCCATCCCTCCCCATCACCCTCCCCCACCCCTCTCCTCCCTCACCCCTCCCCTCCCCCATCCCTCCCCCACCCCTCCCCTCCCCTCCCCTCCCCATCCCTCTCCCCTAATCGGCTTTATCCCATTTTGCAGGAGAACTCTGGGAGTGGGAGAGCTGGCTTCAAACCCTTTCTTTCAACCCCCGCCCTATAAGGTTTCTAGGGTCCAGAAATAGAAAACTTCTAACAGGCCCTTATTGAGTCACTCCCTCCCCCACCGGCCCCCCAATCTCACCCCCACCCTTAACAAGCAGCCCCCCCCACACACTAGTACTGGTATGACTTCCATACTCATCAGCCCACCTGGAATGCTTGCCAACAACTTCTCCAGGTGCTGTTCACAACGGAGGAGGGCAGCCCTTCCAGACAGAGGCCCAGTAAGCAGTCAGTGAACCTGATGGTCAGCGAGCGGGCACTCCCCACTTGAGAGAAACTCTTTTGGCCACTACACCAACAATGTGGGATCTCAATTCCTAGCAAGGCCCAGAGGGCTTTACCAGGTATCACCCGTTGCTCTTACATGACCCTCTGCGGAAGAGATAGGAAACCTATAAATTTATCTAAGGTCAGTGAGAATTTTCAGGCTAAGAGAATGTCCGCCTGCCTTTCTAGAGTGGCTGATGGAAGCCTACAGGCTTTATACCCCTAACAGCCCGGAGGCCCCGAGAACAGGAGGGCAATAAATATTGCCTTTATGACTCAGCCAGTCTGCCTCAGACCTGAAAAAGAAGTGGGAAGGGTTCAAGGGAAAAATCTTAGTGATTTGATACAAGTGGTTCATTGAGTATATAACAACCGAGATGACCCTAGCACGACAGAGACAAAGAAAATAGCTAAAATACTAGAAATTGCCATGAGAGACCCCAGAGACTCAGGAAAAGGAGAGCATGGCCGACTCACGGAGAGACTAACCTGTGGGCACTGCCAAGCCATGGGGAAGGATCAATGTGCCTACTGCAGGAAAGAAGGACACTGGAAAAATCAGTGCCTTGAAAACCCCAGGAGAGGTCCACGACCCTCCACAAGAGTGGACGGGCCTCATCTGCAACGAGAAAGACCCAAGCAAGAGACAATAAGGCTTGAAGAGCTGCATGAAGGGGTCAGGGCTCTGTTTCACTTCGCCGCCAAAACCCAGGCTAACACTCCATATAGGCCAGGCAGTAAATTTCTTGGTGGACACAGGGGCCACCTTCTCAGGTTCAGAAAGGAATACGGGCACATTTACAAAAAGAAAGATGTGTATTACTGTGAGCCTATGATTCCTTCCACAGATAACTCACACCAGAAGGTTTGCATGGAGGTTAGGTGGGCTTCCCAAGACAACAAGATAACAAATATCTATCTGCCCTTTCTCCCAGTTAGCCACCTGGTTATGATGGCACTGGCTCCTGGCTCAGATGCTGAGTCAGTGAAGCAGTTATAGCAGGAGAAGACTAGGTGGCCGGTGGCCATCAACGGAAGGACCAAATCTCCACAGTGGGCTTCCTGTTTCAATATGGAGCCACGTCTGTCACCTACTGGACACCATCTCTATTCTGAGCTCATAATTGCCACCCCAGGTCTCAAATGCAGCGCGCAGATACACACTATATGAAACAGTCTCTGATTAACCCCTCTCAATAACTTGCTGACATGGGCTTCTGGATAATCCAGTACATTTACTTTCCAGATGAGAAAACTCCCTCAAAAACACACAGGAGTTGACCCAGAGACAAAAACTGGTTAACAACAAAGTCATATTCACAACCAGCGTCTGGACCAAGAGCACGGTGCCCCACAGAACTGTGCCCATCGAGAAGTCAATATCTCCTGGACTCTCAAAAGATCTGAGCTGATGCCCCCACTCCCACCTCCTTGCAGCCCCAAAAGATTGTATTTCACAGGATGGCACCGGAGCTGCAGCTCGCGGAGAGGGACATATCTGATCAGAGAACACAGAGCAGAACAAGGGGGAGGAGGGGAGAATGGAGCACATCCTGGCCCACTATACCTTGAGGATGATGTTCCCAATCAGAGAAGCCAGTCCACAGAAAAGACCACATGGGCAGCCCCACGATGAGAAACGTCCCTCAAAGACCCATTGCCCTAGAGGGGACAACACTGGAGACACAGTGTGGGAACTGCGCCCGAACTGATCTTGCTACATCGAGGCATGACACTAAGGGAGTGCAGCGGAAGAGCTAGAAAACGGAGCATCAAAGTTCCCGGGGAATGCCAAAGGTGGACTTTGTGGTCAGGGCTCGGTGCCCCAACAGACTGGACTGGAAAACACTCCTAAAGTTCACCACACAGTCCTTGTACTAACTATGAGCTTTTCTTTCTTGGTTAGTTTTGTTTTCTTTTAGTGTCATTGGATTTTTGTTGTCTTGGTTTTTTTGGGTTGCTTGTCTTGGTTTTGTGCATGTTATTACCTTTTCTGGTCTGTCTAAATTAGATAGGCTGGATGTCCAATCTGGAGGACAAAACCCAGGACCAACACTTCTGGGGTGTGGGGCATGGGAAAGAGGGAGGTGGGCGTAAAGGAAGCGGTGTTAAGAAACCCAGAAACAAGAGAACAGGAAGTCATGCATATCCGTGGTGAGGTAGATGTAGGAGGCCTGGTAGGGCGGGATCAAGGGTAATGGAACCAAGAAGAATTACTGAAACCCAAAGGAAGACTGAGCATAGCAGTGGGCACAAGAGGAAAATGAAAGGGAAATAGAAGAGCAAGCGAGGAAGCAAGGGCCTGTTATAGAGGTCTTTAAAAAAGTATGTCCATATGTAAATATATTCATATATGAGCATGGGGAAATAGACCTACGTCCATATATTTATAGGTTTCGTATTAAGGTAGCAGATGGACTCTGGGCCTCCACTCAAATACTCCCTCATTGCAAGAATACTTTGTTCTATTAAACTGGCATTCTATGGTGCTCACCTTCCCCACAGGTACACTGAAGACAAAGCTGATGGTGCCCAGCTGTCAAAAGATATAGCGTCTGAGGTCTTAAAAGCTTGAATGTAAACAAGCGGCCACCTAGCTCAGAAGCAACAAAGCCCACATGGAATAATCACACCAGCCTATGAGATCACGAGGTTTCGAAGGGATCAGGTGTCAGGCATCATCAGAACAAAAACATCTTATTGGGAATGAGAAGAGTGCTTGGTAGAGACCCAAAGCCCATTTCCAGACCACTGGACAATACCTTACAGAAGGGTCTCAGAGAGGAGATGAGCCAAGACTAGGTACGAGATAGCAATGATGAAACACAACTTTCCTCCAGTTGCTAAATGCTTTCTCTCCCCCCATTATCATGACCCCAATTCTACCTTACAAATCTGGCTAGACCAGAGAATGTACACTGGTACAGATAGCAACTGGAAACACAGGGAATCCAGGGTGGATGAGTCCTTTAGGACCAGTATTATGAGTGAAGACACTGAGAGGGTAAGCGGGAGGGCAGTTTGGAAACGGGGAACTGATTACAAGGATGTACATTTTACTTCAACAGAAAAGTGGGTGAAGGGGGATATCAGACAGTGCAAGATATGACAAAAATTAGTAAATTACCAAGGATTGATGAGCGAGGGGTAGCGCACATGGGGGGTGGGGATGGGAATGAGGAGCTGAGGCCATGGGCTTGGGTGGAGAGTGGATATTTTGAGAATGAGGGAAATGAATGTACAAATGTGCTTTACACAACTGATGTATGCATAGAATGTGTTTAGTGTTGTATGAGCCCCTAATAAAACGTTAAAAAAAAAGATCTGGGCAGAGGACTCATTCAAGGATCATCTCAGGCTGGATTAGACCCTTCTAAGTAGAAAGTCCTGCATCTGAACAGTATCCACCAGCCATTCATGTCCAGTTCTGCTGCCTCCAAAGAGCCTTCCTGGGTTTGTCAGATCTCTCTGGGGACAGACAGACCTCGGTCCTCTGCTCTGTGTGAGAAAGAATGCATGTAGAAGCCTGATTGTCATCCAAGTGGGTTTTATGAGCATTAGGGAGGCATGGTGGGCAACCCTGGTCAACCCCAGCAGCTGAATTTATTTTACATGGCCTTGGTGGGTCAATCAAGTTGCAGCACTCACCCAGGTGTACCTCCTCTTCCTGGCCGGAAACCTGAACCTCTGAGCACGCACAGTGTGCCACTCCTTCTTGGGCTGCTACCTTGGCCCTCTGGGCATGCATAATGGACACCCCAGTCCCTAGGATAGCTACCTAACATTTGCCCCCTGAAGAGGTATGGACCCAAATCTTTGGGGTACTGGGCGACGACATCTCTAAGTACTTCCTGCTGCAAAAGGGGCAAATGGGGCTCAGAAGGGATTGTCCACTCAGGTCCCAGGATGGATAAAGTTGAGGTTGTTCAGGAAATCGTGGTCCTGCAGCTGGCACACTTGGTTTGGAGGCCTTGGTAACCTGAGAACTTCTGGAAAAACAAACAAAAAGACAAAAGGTTGAAGAGTTTAAGTGAGACAAGTCTAAGATTCGGAGGAGGTAGTTCCCTTCAAGTTAGGTGAGTGTCACAAGAAATAAGTATACTTAGGATTATCAGGCATGTGTTTGTTCACTCTAAGTACAGGAACGGGGATTAAAGCATTCACAATTTCCCTAGGAGGGCACAGGGTTTGGGCACTACTAGGTGCAGTGGGATCACTGCTTCATTTATGATCCTAAGGTCTTACACCTGCTGATAAGACCCATCCTTTTTAACCGTATAATGGCTCAATTTTCAATTTGGGGGAAATGTTTTTGTTTTTATTCTTTATTTTCAAAGTTATCTATCTATTTATCTGTCTGTTTATCTATCTATCTATTAATATATACATTTCTTTATATGTTATGGAAATATGCTCAGCGTTATAGAGTTAAATGGTAATATTGGGGTACTACAGGGGGAGTCAACAGTAATCAAAAGTAGAGTAACTGCCTAAGTCATTTTTAATTTTCTTGGCTTCAATTTGAATAAAAGGCTGGTAAATTACCCAGGGACCAAATTTCCCTGGTGCCTCTACTATGGGTAGAATGATCAGGGGTGTGTCAGGGCTGCGAGAATAGTAACCCCTAAGTCCAGGATCCCTTAGGGCAGGGGTCCTCAAACTGTTTACCTAGGGGGCCAGTTCTGTCCCTCAGATCATTGGAGGGTCAGACTATAGTTTTTTAAAAACCTATGAACAAGTTCCTATGCACACTGCACGAGCCGGCTGCTAAGCAGGACAGGCAGAGGCAGCAAAAACACCCTGAGGGTGGAATAAATGTCGTCAGGCCACATGTGCCCCACGGGCCACAGTTTGAGGACGCCTGCCTTAGGGGTTCCTGTGTGCACTGGGGATGAAGGTCTCTACTGCTCCTCAAAAGGAGAAATGCTCTAACTTCTGGCATCTCCGCCCATTTCCCATCACTCTACAGAACTGTTCCAGGTGAATCAGGGTTTGAAGGAAAAGTGTGCCATTCTCTGACCACCATTCTCCTTTCTCAAATAAAGTTGCATAGTGTATCAGCTTTTGTTTGTCTAGCCTCTGTGTCAACTCTATCCCAATTGGACAGGATTCATGCAAGGGGGCAATTCCTGAGTATGAAGCTGCTAAGTCCCATCTGGAAAGCACAAAACAAGGCTATTTAGAGCTTGCTGCCTCAAGGTCAATAACCCCGCTTCAGAGCAGACCCCTGGTGTGCTATTAAACTGATGCCTCTGACAGGTGCCCCCACCATAGACAAAGGGTCAAAGAGCAGTCACTGTGGGCGACTTTAGGTCCAACCATTTTCTAGACAATAAGCTAGGAGGACCACTGCTTGGGATGGCCCCACAGCCTTCCAAGATGCCTGCTGGCAGGAGCAGACTCTCAAATCTCTGAAGGGAAGGGGCATCTGGCAGCTCAGGGAACCTTTAGGAAAATTGGAATTTCTGGCTGGAACATCATGGCAGCTGAGCTATATTAAGAGCTGTCCCCAAAAGTGCGTGAAGAAACACCACTGAAAGCCTAAAAGTAAGGGTTACCCAGGCTAGGCTTCCAAACGCCTTTGTCTTAAGACTGAGCAACGGAAAACCAGCCAGTAACAAGGAACAAACCTACACTGGTAGAACACTAACCCTAGAACACCTGAAGTTTTCAATGCAGGAAATAATATTTTTTTGTTTTTATTCTTTACTTTCATTGTTATCAATATATATGACAACCAAAGTATATTTTAAAAGTACAAATTTTCAAAAATATAACCAAATTGTCATATTTATAATATATAATTTTGGTGCCAGATACATTTTAATTAAATGTTACAAAAAAGTCCTGCTCAGTGTTATAGGGCTCAAGCAGCTTGTTTTAAAAACCAGGAGAAAGGCAAAGGGAACGGAGGGTAAAAGGGAAACATTTGGCTGCCGGGACAAGGCAGGGCTATCTCCCAGGCCTAAATCAACCAGCTCCCGAGGCAGTGCCCTTCCACGTGTTTGGACTGGTGGGCACCATTTTGGCCAGGGTCATAGGCCCTGTTTCCCCATGGCGGCTATGTAGGTTCTCTGGGAAAACCATAAAGAGCCTTGATAATGGTGAAGCCATTCTGAACTGACAGAAGCCACCATGAAAGGTAAATAAAGTAGCTATGAACTGTCAATGAACTAGCTGATATTGGGGTGGTAGGCCGTGCAGACGTAGCCCAAGGGAATGTCCCAAAGGAAATGGATGTTCAGAAGGCTTTTGAGAACAAGAGCAGTTTTTGTTCAACTAAGAATGGCTAACTGCAACACCCCACTTCTCTACTCTGCCTGCTTGCACACCTGCACATTGCACAAGTATAAAAACCTTTGGAAAATTCAACTGGGGGCTGCTCAGTCTCCTCTCAAGAGGGCTGACAGACCCTGTGCAGAAAATAAAACTTTTTCTGTTGAACTTGCCGGTGGTCGGAGATGCTTTCTTTCTGGGAATGGACAGTAGCTACAACATTTCGAGGTGCACCGAGATCCGAGTGCCACTGTCGGAGCCTGCTTAGAAAGGGGAACCAGGACATCCTGATCTGATCCCTTAAATTCATGTGTGGATTGACATTGCCACTAAGAAGCCAACATATATAAAAGACTTACTTCCTCCCCCAACATAAAGAGTTCTTGTTTCCAAGATTTCAGTAAACATGGCAGGACCGGAAAAACAACCTGTCCAAGTTCCTAAAACCACCAAGGTGGAGGCTGTCCCTGTCCCTCCCCCCTCCCTTCCCCCTTTCCCTACCTGTCTGATTTATCCCATTTTGCAAGAGGACTCTGGGAGCAGGAGAGCTGGCTTCCGACCCTTGGTGCCGCTGCCACCCTATCAGGTTCCCAAGGGGCCGGAGAGAGGAATACTCACAGCCTCTTTTTGAGCCCCCCCACCCCACAACAAATACACTAGGGCAGGCATGTCTTAACAACCCCCAGAGAAAGATCACTCAGCAGCAGCCATTCTCCCCTTAAGGCAAGCAGCCCCCAAACCTGGGAAGACTCCCGAATCCCTTTTTCAGTATATGTTCCCTTTTGTTCCAGGGGTTTGTATAATTGGAACCAACAAAACCCCTTTTTTCTGACAAACCATAAGGTCTGATTTCTTTGCTAGATATGGTTTTCCATACTCATCAGCCCACCTGAGGTGATTTCCTGCAACTTCTCCAGGTGCTGTTCATATCAGAGGAATGGGACCCCTTCCAGAGAGGCCCAGAAGGCAGTCAATGGACCTAATGGTCAGCCAGCGGGCACTCCCCACTTGAGAGAAATTTTTTTCCCCACTGCACAACCATTGTGGGATCCAAACTCCTAGCAAGGCCCAGAGGGCTTAAGCAGATATCACCAGTTGCTCTTGCAGGGCCTCCGCTTAACCACTAGGAAGCCTATAAATTTATCTAAGGTCAGTGAGAATTCTCAGGCTCCTACAAGAGAATGTCCGCCTGCCTTTTTAGAGTGGCTGATGGACGCCTACGGGCTTTATACCCCTATTGACCTGAAAGCCCCCTGAGAACAGGAGGGAAGTAAGTATTGCCTGTATTATTCAGTCAGTCTGCCTCAGACATGAAAAAGAAGTGGGAAGGGTTTGAAGGGAAAAATCCTAGTGATTTGGTAGAAGTGGCTCATTGAGTGTATAACAACAGAGACAAAGAAACTAGCTAAAATACTAATAATTGCCATGAGAGACCCCAGAGGCTCAGGAAAAGGAGAGCATGGCCCACTCACGGAGAGACTAACCTGTGGGCACCACCAAGCCCCGAAGAAGGATCAATGTGCCTACTGCAGGAAAGAAGGACATTGGAAACATCAGTCCCTTGAAAACGCCAGGAGAGGTGCACGACCCTCCACTAGAGAGGACGGGCCTCATTCACACATAGAAAGACCCAAGCAAGAGACAATAATGCTTGAAGAAGCTGAATGAAGGTGTCAGGGCTGTTTCACTTGGCCTCCAGGATCCCACGCTAACACTCCAAAAAGGGGGCCAGCCAGTAAATTTCTTGGTGGACACAGGGGCCACCTTCTTGGTTTTGGAAAAGACTACAGGTGCATTGTCAAAAGGAAAGATTTTAATTACAGGTGCCACATGGCAGACCCAAGCATACCCATGGACAACGGCCAGAATAACAGATTTAGCACAAGAGACAGTTCCACACTCCTTCCTGGTAATGCCTCAGGGCCCCTTTCCCCTAATTGGTCGGGATTTATTACGATAAATGGTGGCCATGATTACTTTCTCATCTGCTGCAACCACCTTAACCCTTGAACTTGAAAAGGCAAAGGTTTTGCTCACCGCTCCACTGCCAGAGGGATATGTGTTTTATCAAAGAGCAGAAGAAACCTCCTCAAAGGAACTTCTTGATAAATGGCTAAAAGATATTCCTTTTGTTTGGGCAGAGAACAACCTGCCAGACCTTGCTGAACATCAGGTGCCTGCGGTCGTACAACTTCTGAGCTCAGCCACACTGGTGAGTGTCAAGCAAAACCCTACTCCCTGGAAAGCACAGGTGGGTATTGCTGTTCACATATGCAGACTAAAGAGGACAGGCATTTTGGTGCCCTGCAAGTCCACATGGAACGCTCCCCTGCTGCCCATGCCGAAACCGGGAACTGAGGACTTCCAAATGGTGCAGGATCTCGGAGAGGTAAATGCGAGGGTAGAAACTGTCCACTCCACGGTACCAAACTCCGAGACCCTCCTGAGTACTATCCCATCAAACTGAATTTGTTATACTGTTTTGGACTTAAAGGATGCTTTGTTCTCCATACCCTTGTCCTCTGTACGTCAACCCAATGAAGACTTACAGGAATACAAGGAGGATCACCCCCAAACCCCCTTGCTCCAGTATGAAGATAACCTCCTCCTGGCCTCCGAAACCCTGGAGGAATGCCCAAGTGCTACCGAGGACCTGTTAATAGTCCTTGGCCAATTGGGGTCCAGGGAATCTGCAAGAGAGGCTCAACTGTGTGTCAATAAAACTGTATACCTAGGCTACCAACTGGAGGAGGGAAAACAGACCTTGTCCCCCAGCCGCACTGAGGTGATCCTCAAAATCCCAGTCCCTGAGACTAAGAGGCAGGTGTGAGAGTTTCTAGGATTTGTGGGGTACTGTCCGTTGTGGAATTTGGGATTTGAGGGATTAGCCAAACTCCTATATGCAAGTACTGGGGAAAGGAAAAAACTTCAATGGACTGAAGTAGAACAGCAAGCCTTTGAATCCTTAAAAACGTCGTTCATATGGGCACCCTCTCTTCCCCTTCCAGACATAGAAAATCCCTTCCAATTGTCTATGAGGCCAGGGGCACAGCAAAAGGAATGCTAACTCAGAACTTGCAGCCATGAAAGAGACCTGTGGCCGATCTTTCAATCACACTAGACTCTGTAACTGCAGGATGGCCGAGCTGCATGCGAGCTGAGGCTGCCACGGCCATCCTAGTTATAGAAGCTAGGAAGCTTACACTGGGGCAGGATATTGCTGGGGTAGGGGGACCTATGGTTGAGCCCCTCCTAACAAGTCCCCTGGACCGGTGGATCTCGAATGCCAGGATTATACCACAAATCCCCAAGGTAATGGCCATGACCATGCCATCCCAAGTGTTACTGCCACAACCTACATACTCGGAAAATGATCTAAAGGTAAGCCAAGAGCTGGGCTGCCAAAGAAACTCGGAGCATCCAGGTGGCTGCTCCATCCTGATGGAAGAAGATTCATGCCAGAAGCTCTGGGAGAGATCTGATTCAAGGACTACATGAAGGTATGCACTCAGGATCCTCTAAATGGTCTCAGTTGCTCCTCAGGTACTTTTACATACCCAGGCTTGGACACTGGGTGGCAGATGACACCACTGTTGCTTGCACTGTGCTCGCTCGGGGAAACATCCCTAGAAAAGAAAAGGAGCAACCCCAACCACAAGCTCGAGGTAGTACTCCTGGAGAATTCTGGGAGGTGGACTTTATGGATATCAAACTTAGAAAGTATGGCTACGGGTATTTGCTGGTGCTAGTGGACACCTATTTTGGATGGGTGGGAGCCTTCCCAACGAAGAAGGACACTTCTGCCACTGGGTGTAAATTATTAGTAACTAAAATTGTCCCTAGATTTGGCTTCCCACCACCTTGGGGTCCAACAATGGCCCAGTATTCATTGCTCAAATTACTAAAGTATTAGCAATGCTTCTAAATATTAACTGGAAGCTCTACTGGGCTTATAGGCCCCAAAGTTCAAGGCAAGTAGAAAGAATAAACAGAACCCTAAAGGAATTGTTAGTTAAGTTGCATTTAGAAACTGGCGAGAACTGGATTGATCCTTTCTTTACCTTTTCCCTACTTCGAGTCCGATGCACTCCCTATGTGAAAAGCACGACCCCGTTTGAATTTAAGTTTGGCAGACCTTCCCCAATCCTCCCAAGACTGAAGGAAGTAGAAGTAATGGAAGTCACTACTTGTTCCTTCATGAAGTGCCTGCAGGCTGTCCAGCAGGTGAGACAAATCATCTGCTCCAACACCTTCATTTTGGGCCCAACCAAGGGAAAGGTGAAGAGGCAGCCCACAACTTGCAACCTGGAGACTGAACGTGGGTAAAGAAGCACTGACCCGAGACCTTAGAACCTAGGGGGACTGGCCCATACTAGGTGATACTTATAACACCAACTGCTATTAAAGTAGTGGGGAAGGGGCCGTGGATTCATCAGTCACAAGTCAAAAAAAGCCCTCCCTGAGCATATCCTGAAAAGATGAACACTCAGAAAGACAGAAAAACCCTCAAAATTAAGGCTTTACAGAACTTAATTGTTTTTGTCTGAGCATTGCTGACAGCACCCGCCATTTCGCCCAACCACAAACACATCTGTGGACTGCTACTCGAACCTCCAACAGTGAATATGTAACTTCTTACACTGGGTCTGACCCCCGTTTCCGCTTTGATTTGTTTGATTTGCTAGGAAAGAGCTGGCATTCCGGATCCTTTAAAGGTAAAGGGCACAATGGGGCCCATAACCGGAATCCCGTCCTATGGGTGCGGAATACCCTCTATAGAAAGAAGGCTCCAAACACACCATTTCTATAGATGCCCGGCTCATGGGCTCCCTAACTGCCAAGGGGAGGGACATTGCCATTGTGCAGCTTAGGGTTGTGAAACTATCATCTTCAGGGTGGAAACTTGTTAAAGACGACCCTATTGTTTTTACAAGAATGGGACTCAAGTCGGAGGGGTTTGATCCCACCACGTGTATGGTTTCCAAATGTAACCCAATAAGAACTGGATTCAAGCGTTATTGGGTTCACTGGGAACACATGGGGAATTCAGTATTATGTAAATGATAGAGATCCCGGGACAACCTTTACTATGCAGCAAAGTAAAATATGGCAACTTCCTGTCCATAAATAGGCCCAAACCTGGTGATAAATCCTGAAGAGCCACAGCTGGGTGTCATTAAGATTCCTTTGCCGCACCCTCCAGACTCTTCAGTAACTTTCCCGTTCACTGCCAGCCCAACTCAAAGGGCCCTTCCCATTCAGGAGCCACCTCAAGGTTCTGTGTTTGATACTCTGGATGCTGTATTCCAATTTATGAACTCAAATCCTAACCTCGCAACTGATTGTTGGCTTTGTCTGAACCCTGCTCCCCCTTACTCGGTAGGCACAGCTACAAATAGCACTATTGGTGCAGAGCGTAATCCAATTAGAAATGTTAGTAAGAAGGATTACACGAAGCAGCAGTCTGTAGGTGAGGTTAGAGTGGACTCAACTCTAGCTCACTTTAAAAGATTACCAAGGGCGAAGACTGTTTTTATTCATCTAATTATCCCTTTAATATATCAAAATATCAAGATTTTTGCCTTCAAGCTGTTCCTATTGAACCAAATGGTGATCCTTATTTGTTATCTGCCCCAACGGGTACTTGCTTTACTTGTTCCACAGGACTAGCACCCTGTCTCCTTTCCCCAGTATTAGCAGCAGACCCGGGTATTTGTGTCCTAGTGCATGTTATTCCTCAAGTGTACCTGTGTTCTGGTGAAGGAGGTAGGGATAACTTTGGAATTTCTGGATGAGCTAAAAGAGCCCCAATGTCAGTCCCACTGTTAACGGGGCTTGGGATTATGGGATTAGCTGCAGTCGGGTCAGTTGCTTTAATACAAGGAAACTTAAACTATCAGACTCTTAGTCAGCAAATTGCTTTAGATTTACAGGGATAAAAATACCATGTTTCCCATTTAGAAAGATCCTTAGACTCCCTTGTAGAAGTGTGTTGCCAAACTGCCGAGGGCTTGACTTGCTCCTTTTGAAACAAGGAGTGTTGTGCATGGCATTAGGAGAAACTTGTTTTATGCAAACCATTCAGGAATCATTAAAGATAGTTTAGCCCTGGTTAGGAAAAGATTAGAGGAAAGAGTCAAGAAAAGAAATGAAGAAACCAATTGGTTTGAAAAGCTACTTAATTGGGCAACCTGGCGAACCAGCCTAGTAACGCCCCTAGCCGGACCCCTAATCCTCCTCCTGCTAAACCTCACGTTTGGACCAATAATAACCAATAAGCTAGTGGCAGTCCTCACACAGAAAGTACAAACCATAAAACTCTTAGTGCTGAGCCCACCATACACTGGGCTGGCTACCGCAGATTCAATGATTTGAACTCGGCTAAGAAGAGGAGGGAATGTAGCAGCTCTGGGCAAAGCTTAAACAGCCTTGACGAGAGAAGTCATTTTGAGCTGATAGAAGCCATTATGAACAGTAAATAAACTAGCTATGAACTGTCAACGAACTAGCTGATATTGGGGAGGTAGGCTGTGCAGACGTAGCCCAAGGGAACGTACAGAAGGAAAGACCAGAGCAGGTAATGTTCAACTAAGAATGGCTAACTGCAACACCCTGCTTCTCTACCTGCTTGCATACCTGCACATTGCAAAAGTATAAAAACCTTTGGAAAATTAGACTGGGGGCCACTCAGTCTCCTCTCAAGAGAGCTGACAGTCTCTGCGCAGAAAATAAAACTTGTTCTGTTGAACTTGCCCGCGGTCTGGGTGGCTTTCTTTCTGGGAAGAGACAGTAGCTACAACAGACACAGGTGGCGCCATTCTGCCTGGGAGTGGAGTCATGTGGCTGGGAAAATGGAAGCCGCAGATTGTGGCCTAGCCGAAAGCCAGCCTGGAGCCAACCACCCAGCCAGAGACCGGCCCAAACCAACAGGGTAGATGTGGGCGCTCCCAGCCATCCTGATTGGCGGAGCCGCAGCACACCACTGTGTCCCAGTCTTGGTGCAACAGACTCCATTTTGAGGCCTGCACCTCCATCTTAGCTCTCAAGACTGACCCCTAATCGACCTCCCCTCCCCTGCTCTACCCCAAATTCCTGGAACCAGCTCGTCCCAAAGCCAGAATGTTTTCTGAATATATGGTCACTCCACCCCTCCCTCACATATAGATAAGATTAACGACCCCTCTGAAGCACCTATGTGCGCAGATCCTCCCCAGCCATGATCAAAATACTCTACGGACAACCTTTTCTTTTCTCGCCTCTTCCTGCAACTGATTGCCCTCTGCTAGCTTCGTACCTTCCATACTTGTCCTTGCTCCGCAACCTTCTTAGACAACACGAAAACTCCCCCATCCCTGAACCATCTCCGACCTCTGCTGATCACCAAAAACCAGTGCATCCTGGAAATGCTGTGTTAATTAAATCCCTAGCACCCAGACCCTTAGCACCCCGGTGGGAAGGCCCTTACACCGTAGTGCTCACTACTCCCTTGGCAGTCAAGGGTCTTGGAATAGATTCCTGGGTACATTTGTCCCGAGTCAAGGCAGCAGTGAACTCTGACCATGGCTCCCAGTGGTCTGACTCAGTCTAGTGGTCCTATGTCTCTCCGCCTCACTCGCCTCACCAAGCCAGCCAGCTAAACCTAACATAATTTCCCCTTTTGCTAGCGATTTTACTTGACTGAAAACTATACCAATTATGCCCGCACTAAGCGTTATGATTATTTGCTGGCCACCGCTGACTGCCCACCCACAGGGTGCAGAACACCCATATACTTAAATTTCACTGACTTTAAGCGGCATCAAGGAAAAGCTGATCCCATTATTTGCTACCTGTATGACCAGAAGGCAACTACCCAATGTGCAAAAAGGTGAATACAGAAAAATGTAGGGTGTCCTTGGTCTTCCTGCCAGATACTTTACCTTTCCCTTTGTCCCCAGGGATGATTCTACTACCATAAATCTAAATACACTCTCACAATCCCAGACCCCTGGGATAGCCGCTGGACACCTCTGGTTCCAGGAGCGTGGTACGCCACTCGCCGAGAGAAATTTCCAGACGCCAAACTCTATGTATGGAGGTCGCTACTCCAGGTCCAATCCACCATCCACTGTAATATTCAGATCCAAGACCTTCAACTCACTAAGCAAATTTCTAAACCTTCTGAGTCTCCCTTCTCCCAGCTTACCCTGCTACAGCAGGGACTGGCCATCGCCACTTTGCTGGACTAGCCAACCTCTCCACCTGCTGCATGTGTGCAGCCCTAGAACGCCCTCCTCTGGTAGCAGTACCAGGTCCTGCCCTGTCATTTTCATCCAACGTAAAGACCACAAAACCCATAACCATCCCCAATATTCCTCTGTACATCCAACCAGAAAACACTCAAGTGCCCTTTTGCTACTCCAATCCATCGACACAGACATGTAATGTCACCCAAATCCCCTCCAAACCACTAACAGCGCCAGAAAAAAAAATTTCTTTTGGTGCAACTATACACTAAGCATTTAAACATCAGTTCTACCTTACCCTTTTGTGCCTGCCCGTCACTCTGGTTCCGCAGCTCACTACATACACTCCGGCTGAGGTCCAGGACAAATACATCCAGGTATACAGTCGCCAAACTAAAAGAGCAGTTTTTCTTCCGATAGCACTGAGAATCTCCTTAGCCTCAGCAGCAGGTGCAGTAGGACTCAGCGGCGGGACCCTTAGACCCTCTATCACCACAGCAGACAAGTTATCCACACGCTTCCAGCTGGCAGTCGATGCCTCTGCCAAATCTCTAGCCTCCCTGCAGAAACAAACAACCTCTGTTGCCCAAGTTGCCTTGCAGAGCCGCTGCACTTTAGACCTCATCACTGCTGAAAAAGGAGGAACCTGCTAATTCCTCCAGGAGGAATGCCGTTATTACATCAATAAGCTGGGAATTGTGGAAACTAGAGTCCAGACCCTCAACAAGCTAAACCGTGAGCTGCAAAACAACAGATTCAGAACAGACGGATCCTCTTCCTGGTGGAACTCTTCTCTGTACTCCTTCCTAGCCCCCATACTAGAACCCATAATTTTAGTAGTAATTTTGCTCTTAATTGCTCCTTGTCTCATTCAGCTCCTGCAAAGTTGACTCTGCGAAATCACCCGTATAGCAGTCCACCAGCAACAACAACCTCTCCACCCTGTGCCAGGCCGCAACTCCCAGTACTCTGCCTGGAAAAGCCCCTCCCCTTGCTCTTCGCCCACTACCCACAGGAAGCAGTTACAGAAATGGACTAATGTCCCTTTTCCCTATAGGGTCAGTCTAAAACGTCCTGTCTTGGCACAACAGACTCCATTTTAGCTCTCAAGACTGACCCCTAACTGACCTCCCCTCCTCTGCTCAACCCCAAATTCCTGGAACCAGCTCCTCCCAAAGCCAGAAGGTTTTCTGAAGATATGGTCACTCCACGCGTCCCTGACATATGTAGGTAAGATTAACGACCTTCTCCCTTTGGAAGCACCTGTGTGCGCAGATCCACCCCCCCCCCCAAGCTATGATTCTCCCCAGCTGTGCCTGCCAGCAGTGGGCATAAAAACGCCGCCAGGATTTTTTCCCTGGCGTGGCTTCAATAGCTCAATACCCTGAGTTGCTGAACCCGCCACAAGTTCGCAATAAAGCCTGCTTCTAAAACTTAATTAATTGGGTCTTTGATTCTGTTTTCGAGTCCAAATAAACTTTTACACTGAGCCTCGAGAAGGCTTTGGGAGTCAAAATCCTCCCAGCCTCCAGGCAGCAGCGTCCCAGCCCCCTCCCAAATGTAGCCCGGGAAGGCAGGCACAGAGAGGCACATCAAGTCCCGCACACCAGCAAGAAACGGCGCAAAGACCAACACCAGCAAGAAATGGCACAAAGACAGACACCAGCAAGAAACGGCGCAAAGACCGACACCAGCAAGAAACGGCGCAAAGTCCGACACCAGCAAGAAACGGCGCAAAGACCGACACCAGCAAGAAACGGCGCAAAGACCGACACCAGCAAGAAACGGCGCAAAGACCGACACCAGCAAGAAACGGCGCAAAGACCAACACCAGCAAGAAACGGCGCAAAGACCGACACCAGCAGGAAACGGCGCAAAGACTGACACCAGCAAGAAATGGCGCAAAGACCGACACAAAAGGCTGGGGCTGCGGCAATACGCTACAAGCGTCCCCAGGGGCCTCCACCGTATTGGGTGGGGCGCCACTTGGATTGGCTCACCTAGGCCAGGTGAACTCAACCCAACAATTCTCCCAAGGGTGGTGAGGTGAAAGGAGCCCAGAGGGGCCCACAACCCGTGAGACCAGCATGGGAAGGCCCACTCCTGGGCCCGGCTTACCTCATAGCTTCCAGTCACACAGCACCTCTTCTGTTCGAACATCACCGCTTCTGTTGGACCTCACCTGGGGCAGGTGTGCCTCGGTCCTCGGCTCCACGCCAGAAACAGCTCACGCCGAGGCCTGGTTTGGGATCCTCTTGAGTTTTATGAGCGGTTAGGGAGGCGTGGTCGATGACGTAGTTCGACCTCATTGGCTGTATTGTTGAATTGAATTCACCTGGCCTAGGTGAGCCAATGCAGGTACAGCGCCCACCCAGGCGTAGCTCCCCCTGCTGGCTGGAAACCTGAACTTCTGAGCATGCAGTGAGCCTCTACTTCATGAGCCGGTAGCTCAGACCTCTGAGCTTGTGTAATGGGCCTGCCAGTCCCTATGCTAGCTCCCTAACAGGTTTTCCAGCCAAAGGTCTGCCTTCTGGGGCTGTTCTACAGAAAGCACTTGGTTCCTGACCCCTACGCATTCAGGGTGGTGGATGCCCTTGCTTCCATGCTTGCTTCTATGTAATTCTGGAATGGTCCTTGTTTCACACGGTCGGCGAGGTCAGGAATTCTGGGCTGGTTGGCTACCAGGCACAAAATAAATAGCCAACGGATTGAAATCTCAACCCCTATATTGGTTTATTATGGACCACACAGACTTGTCTTCTGGAACTTCCCTCCTCAATTTCTGAACCCTTGAACTCCTTGCCACCTCTACGTGGAAAACAAGGATTCCAAACTCCGATCACCACATCTGCCTGCCCCCCCCCAGTCCCTCTGTGGTCCCCCTTGTCTTCCAGAGGTGCATTGTCAACCAGCAAAGTCGGGCCTATCCATTTCTCAGAAGCTGCAGATTGTTACGTGACATCACCCTGTGTTTAAATGTTAGTGATTATGCTATCTAAAAAACAAATCTGAGCCAACTGGGGACAAACAAAACTCATTTGAAACACCAGCTCTGTCTCCCATAAGGTCCCGTGTACAACTGCTACAACACAACAGTGGGTCCTGCTGGGTCTCTACTATCATCTGGGAGGAAGGCTATTTATTACCGGGAATCCTACCTTGGTCCCTTGGTGTTAATTGCAGACTCACTGGGTGACGGATTGTATCTGACACGCACCATGTTTCCCGCAGCAAACACAACACTTTGTCAAACTCCGTTTGGTATTGCTCCATCCCTCCATCATTCTCCCTAATGACAAAAATAATTAACACATTCATATAAAAGCACAGGATGAAGAGAGCTTTAATTTATTCATCTAGTTCAGGGTCCTCCCTGTTATCAATATATGACAAGTTAATGTCATATATTAATTAAAAAGCAACAGTGAAGCAATTTAGGAAACTGAGGGATTGTCATGGGTCCTGGTTGTGACAGCATGTTTTGGGCATCATGGAAGATTACAGATTTGCCTTCTGTGGTATCTCATATCCATCATCCAAAAACTACCTGCTCTTAAGGGTAGAGAGAGCGAGCTTGTCTTTGAAAAAGGTGCCTGGGTCTCTTTTCCGGTTGCCGCAGCGCTAGGAACCATGAGTACCAAAGTCTCTCGCGACACCCTCTACGAGGCGGTGCGGGAAGTCCTGCACAGGAACCAGCGCAAGCGCCGGAAGTTTTTGGAGACGGTGGAGCTGCAGATCAGCCTGAAGAACTACGACCCTCAGAAGGACAAATGCTTCTCTGGCACCGTCAGGCTTAAGTCCACCCCGTGCCCCAAGTTCTCAGTGTGTGTCCTTGGGGACCAGCAGCACTGTGACAAACGAAGGCCGTGGAGATCCCTCACATGGACATCGAGGCGCTCAAGAAGCTCAACAAGAATAAGAAGTTGGTCAGAAAGCTGGCCAAGAAGTATGATGCCTTTTTGGCCTCAGAGACCCTGATCAAGCAGATTCCTCGAATTCTGGGCCCGGGCCTGAACAAGGCCGGGAAATTCCCTTCCCTGCTGACCCACAATGAGAACATGGTGGCCAAGGTCGACGAGGTGAAGTCCACCGTCAAGTTCCAGATGAAGAAGGTGCTGTGTCTGGCAGTGGCAGTTGGCCATGTGAAGATGACAGATGATGAACTCGTGTACAACATCCACTTGGCTGTCAACTTTTTGGTTTCGCTGCTGAAGAAGAATTGGCAGAATATCCGTGCTTTGTACATTAAGAGCACCGTGGGGAAACCCCAGCGCCTGTACTAAGCTACGGTTCAATAAACTTTATTGTTCCTGTTTAAAAAAAAAAAAAAGAAAGAAAAAAGTGCCTGGGTTTGGTAGCTGCTCACAGGATGGCAGGTGTAACGTATTATGAGAATTTAACAAGGCTCTGAGAAGACGGTTATTGGAAGTTCTGGCTGGAGGGCAAGGCCATGACTCCTGAAAGATTCTGGATCCAAAAGTCAAGTCAGAACTGGATGCCACAGACTTTCTCAATCCAGCCCTCTTTGCCCCTCCCCTAAGGCCAATACATTTCTCTTTTTTTTCTTTCATTATTTATTTATTTATTTTAATCGTTTTATTGGGGCTCATAAGGCTCTTATCACAATCTGTACATACATCAATTGAGCAAAGCACCCTTATACATTCGTTGCACTCATCACTCTCATAATTCACCTTCCACTTGGGTTCCTGGAATCAGCTCGGTTTCCCTTTTTTTTTTCCCCATCCCCCTCCCTCCCCGATCCCACCCCTGGTCCCTTGATAATTTATAAATAATTATTACATCTTATCTTACACTCCCCGGCGTCTCCCCTCACCCGCCTCCCCCTTGCCAATCTCCCAGAGAGGAGGTTACACATAGATCTCTGAGATTGGTTCTCCCTTTCTACATGCCCTTCCCTCCTGGTGTCGCCACTCCCACAGCTGGTGTTGATTGGTTAGTCTGTCCTAGATTCCCTGTGCCTCCAGATCCCCACTGCACCGCTGTACATCCTCTGGTATAACCAGGTCCACAAGGCAAGGTAGGATTGGGGTCATGATGATTGGGAGGGGAGGAAGCGTTCAGGAACTAGAGGAAGGTTTTGAGTTTCATTGTTGCTACACTGAACCCTGAGTGGCCCATCTCCTCCTCACTACCCCTCTGGAAGGGGTGTCTAGCTGTCTACAGGTGGGCGTTGGGTCCCCATCATGCACTCCCCCTCTTTCACGGTGATGTGATTCTCACCACCACCCCACCTTTGATGTTGGAGACCTGGTCTCCTCTGTCCTTCATGATCACCTATGTTGGTGTGCTGCTTCCGTGTGGGCTCGGTTGCTTCTGGGCTAGATGGCCGCTTGTTTGCATTCAAGCCTTTAAGTCCCCAGACGCTATATCTCTCAGTAGCCGGGCACCATCCGCCTTCTTCACCACACTTGCTTATGCACACTTTCGTCTTCAGCCATTATGTGAGAGAGGTGATCACAAAATGATTGTTTTTGTTCCTTTGTATCTGCTACATGGTCCATTCAACACCTTGTATTCGCTTAGGCCGTGTGCTTCTTCTCTGTGGGCTTTGTTGCTTCTGAGCTAGATGGCCGCTTATTTGCCTTCAAGCCTTTAAGACCCCAGAGGCTATATCTTTTTTTGATAAGCCGGGCACCATCAGCTTTCTTCACCACATTTGCTTACACACACGGCTGTCTTCAGTGATCATGTCGGGAAGATGGGTATCCTGCAATGGCTGCTTAGCAGGGTGAGGTGCTATTGTATTGGGGGATTATGCATGAGGAGGCCCAATGTCCATCTGCTACCCTACTACTGAACCTATAAATATATGCATATAAATCTATTGCCCCCATAATCATAAATATGTTTACATATGTACATGTCTGTATTTAGGCTTCTCTGTATGCACTTTGCCTCCTACTCCTTTCCTCTATTTCCTTTCGCTTTCCTCCCGACCCATTACCATGTTTAGCCTTCATTCTGGATTCAGTAGTTCCTCTCAGTTACCTTGCTCTTGGTCACTCCCTTCCAGTCCTCCCCTCCCCTCCCTCCTCTGGTTTTGAACCATTCGCTGTTCCCTTGTCCCTGTGTTGGGCGACACCTCCTCCCTTCCCCTACCTCCCACGCTCTCATGTCCCTCCAGGACCGTTGGTCCTGTTGTTTTCTTCTCTCATTATTTGTCCAGCCTATCTTGTCTAGGTGGACCTGCTGACATAGTAATACGTGCATACAAATGGATATGACTTTGACTGCGCCCAAGTGGCCCATAAGAATATGGCTTTGACAGAAGCAACATCGACACGCTGATAAGCAGAAAAGCCACTAGCATACAAAATTTACTGGGTAAAAAAACAAAACAAATTTAAAAAGACTAAACAAAAAGATAGCAAATATTAAAAGAAAAAATTGCTAGTAGTTCAAGGTCCTTTCATTGGCCTTTAGGAGTGTTTTCTAGGTGTAGCTTGTGAGGCGCCACGTCCTGGCCCAGAAGACCATCCTTTCTACTCCCTCGGGCTCCCTTTGCTCTGCTTCCTCCGCTGCTCCATTGCATGTCCCCAGTGTTTTCCTCAGTGTGGCGGGGTCAGCTCAGTTGCCCATCCCCCATTGTGTCTCAGGTGCTGTCCCGTGTAGGGCCATGTGTTGGTGCAGGATGTCATATCTCGTAGTGTGGTCAGCTGAATGGTCCTCTCTGTATGATGGGCTCTTCTAGCTGGTCTATCGACTTTGGGCTTGGTGGACTCAGGTGTACTCCACTATGTCCTTTCTCCTTCTTTTGTTTCAGCTTCCTTCTGGATGTGGTGTGGTGGGTCAGTTCCTTTCCCACTCCAGACAATCTATTTTTGTTTTCTGTGGTATTCCCTTCGAGTGTGGGGGTCGGCCTAATTCTGGTTTGGGCCGGCTTGTCGTCCAGCCTCTTTGTGTAGACCTCTGTACTTTGCATTGTCTTCCTTGTTTGGTGTGTCGTGTTGGGGTCCGTATGCATGTTCCAAATCTGTGGGGACATAACCGATACTCTCCCCCGGGTGGGTTAGTACCCTGCCCCCCCCATACCATCCATTCGGATTCTCCCCCTCCCGGTTCTCCCTCTCCCTACCCCACTACCCCTTCTTTATGCTGGGCTCTTATGTACCTCCCTAGGTGTGGCCTGTCCTCCCTCCAACTATCTATGCTTCCTCCCGTTTATTGTGGGATGGATGTTTATTCTTCTATTTCTGTCATGCTGATTGTACTTACCTCAGGGGACTCATGTTGTACCTGTCCCTTTGGGTCTGGCTTACCTCGCTTAACATAATTCCTTCCAGCTCTTCCCATGAAATAACGTGTTTCATGTGCTCATCGGTGCTTTTCAGTGCTGCATAATACTCCATTGTGTGTATGTGCCAAAGTTTGCTAATCCACTCGTCTGTCGATGGAAACTTAGGCTGTTTCAAAGTCTTTGCCATTGTGAATTGTGCCGCAATAAACATTGGAGCGCATATGACTGGTCGTGTTTTATTTGCTGCTTCAACCGGGTATATGCCCAGTAGAGGGATGGCTGGGTCATGAGGTAGATCAATTTCCATTTTCTTTAGGTATCGCCAGATTGCTTTCCACAGTGGCTGTACAAATGTACACGACCACCAGCAGTGGAGGAGGGTTCCTACTTCACCACAGCCCCTCCAACACTTGTTGCTCTCTGATTTACTGATCTGGGCTAGCCTCAGGGGTGTTAGGTGGTATCTCATGGTTGTTTTGATTTGCATTTCTCTTATGGCAAGGGACTTTGAGCACTTTCTCATATGTTTATTGGCCATATTGATCTCCTCTCTAGTGAAAGTTCTTCTCATTTCTTTTGCCCACTTCCTTAGGGGGTTAACTGTTTTCCTCTTTTTGCAGGTCACGATGGTGTTGTAGATTTTAGTAATGAGCCCTTTGTCTGATGTGTCATTACTAAAAATCTTCTCCCAGTCTGTGGGTTGCCTTGTCACCCTCTTGGCAAAGTCTTTCGAGGTGCACATGCATTTTATTCTTATTAGATCCCATTTGTCGATTTCCAATTCACCTGTGTGTGTCCCCTTCCCTGTTGCAGTGAGCCTATGTGCTCCCTGGGCCAGTACGCTGAGATTAGTCCCGATTCCCTCCTTAATGGTCCTGATGGTTTGGGGTTTGACTTCTAGATCTGTGATCCACCTTGAGTGTATTCTTGTGCATGGGGTGAGGTAGACGTCTTATTTCAACTTTCTACATGTGGATATCCATTGTTTCCAGCACCACTTATTAAAGAGGGCATCTGCTTCCCACTTGACATTTTTGGGACCCTTGTCGAAGATCAGTTGTCTATATGCTGATGATTTTACTCCTGGGCTTTCTATTCTTTTCCACTGGTCTGAGTGTCTATCATTGTGCCAGTACCATGCTGTTTTGACCACTGTAGCTGTGTAGTAGGCATTGAAATCAGGTAGGGCGAGTCCTCCAATTGTGTCCTTCTTCTTGAGGAGTTCTCTGCTAATTCTGGGTTTCTTCCCTCTCCATATGAAGTTGGTGGTCAGTTTTTCCAATTCTTTGAAGAAGGTTGAGGGTAATTGGATTGGTATAGCAGGCCAATACATTTCTAAGGGTTATGGATTCTGCTTCAGAATCGTTCTCAATCTCAATCCCAGGGCCCTCTTCACCATTGCTGGCTAGACCTGTTCACCTCTTGCCATATATGTGTGTGTGTGTGTGTGTGTGTGTGTATATCACACACACACACACACACACATATGGGTTTATTGTAAGTCTGGGTCTGTAGGTTTCTCGGTGGGAAATGTCTCGGTCCTTGGCTACACACTAGAAAGAAATTCACACCAAAGCCTGGTTGGTGATCCGAGTGGGTTTATATACAGGAGAGAAGAAGGTTCCGGCGTTACAGTTAACTGAACACGGGCACCCTCATGACACTGCACACCCAGCCCTGCTGAGCGGAAGGCAGAGAAGCAGCTGAAGGGAAGGTTCCAGCCTTTTAAGGGCTTTCAGCTGTGAGGCGTCAATTAAGCTCTCCTGGCTTGGCCTTGAGTTGGTGCATGCCCTTTAGCCTGCATTGGCTTCCAACCTCCTGTAGGGGGCCCCCTAAGCATGGAGAGGAACAACCCCTTGTCTTGCTACCTAACAGGTCTACATTCCTGTATGGTTACATTGAGATGGAAGTAGCCCCTTTAGACAGCCTGTGAGGTTCACCAGGAGCCACAGGCCCCAGCGTTCCCTGTTACCACCTTAAACCTTAAACTACTGTTGGAGTTTATATTATCTGTGCGGGTCTGTGGACATGGAATGTTTCCATGCCAGACCCTGAAGTTGCACAAATAGGCATCCAGAACAGAACTCATACAGGCTCTAATAAGATGCTCAGATGCTTCTTGCTAGGATGAGAATTCATCGAAGTTTGTGAGCAGTTCAGATCTTGTAAGGGAGAACAGGTCAGTAGTGTATCCAGAGAAGAGAGCAAAGGTCAGGGGAAAGGGAGGAGGCCCACAGACATCTGTGCTCTGTGTTTGGCCACAAGACAAGAAACCAGGTCTCCCTGAAAAAGAAAGCAGAACAGCAAGTCCCTCGGAACTAGGACATCTTTAAACCTAACCTATACAACACTCGGCTCAGGGAGGCGCCTTGGAAAACCGTAAAAGCCCGAAAAGAGGGACAAGGAGGAAGCCCAAGTCTTTGGTTTTCCCTGCTGTGCTTTCAGTGTTGAAATGTCTGTGCACGGAGCCTTTGAAATTTCAGAATCAGAGAGTGGATTCATAAGCCAAGCTCCTGCTTTATTCTTCAATGCATTTTAGCCCAACTCCTCCTTGGTGACACATGTAACAGAAATTCTGGACTTAGGAGCCACTTGGTCCTTGGACACTAGGAGATTACAGTGGAATCTGAAACAGGGCTCTAACCACCAACTGGACTGGCCTAGGAAGCCCAAGTATTCAGTCTCCCAAACACCAACCTCCCGTTGCTCTTCATCTGCCTCCAACTTGTTCAGCTTTAGTTGTCCGTGGAAGCGTTTGGCACCCATCTGATGCTTCAGAACCCAGAAAGGAGGAAAGGTAAAACTGGGATTCAAATGAAACAAGATGTGCCCGGGGCTCCTCGTGGCATTTGTCACCTTCAGTTCCCTTTTCGGACGCAGATGTGGCAAGGTTCACAAACAAGCTTTACCAGAAAGAACAGCCTGCTTCCAAGTGAGAAAAAGCCCTTTACACATGAGTTCCTGAGGTCAGCCCAGCCCTGTGCGCCCCCCACCCCTCCCAGAGTCCCCTGCTCTCCGGCGAAGCATTAAAGCAAGTGGAAGCAGAGATTTGCTCAGAATAAAAAATCATTTTTCACAATAGCATTCCACATTCTGGATGGCAATCACGGCTGCACAAACCATATCCATCCCCCAGTCATAATGTTGCCGCCTCAGTGACCACACACACACATTGTGTGGTGAGACTCAGAGTCTATTCCATTTGTGATCAATTGTTTCCTCCCTCTCCACACTTTGCACTTAGGAGACATGCTCTCTGGAGGCGGTTGAGGCTTGTCTTGTGGCCAATAATCATCTCCTACGCCTTCCTTTCCAGTCACTAATTTGATGTCTTCACTCAAAGAAATGCCCATAAGTTGAGGTTTCAGAGGAGAGCTCCTTGAGCTCCCCAGACAACAAGGGGGCCGAGTGTCACCGTCATTATCCTGAGCTGGGAGGGAACACTAGTGTTCCGGAGGCTGGGAATCCGTCACTGCCTGCCCATCGCACAGACAGAGCAGGTGCTGGTTATAATTGCTTCTAGACGTCCTGCCATGCTCAGTTGAACGTCAAAGCCATAAACGCTGCCCGACTACAATAATACTGGAGTACGCAGACATTTCTGCATCATTGCCAGGTGAAAATACACTGAGTGGAGTTGGATGAGATGGCAGCAAGCGCTTAAGGAAGGGGTGCTGTGGGAATACCAACAAGATGACTGCCAGTCTCCGTTTCCTCCTCTCGTCTGCTTTGTGTTTTCTTTCAGGACCAGAAGAAATGATGCATATGTAAGGATAAAAAATTTTTCCATTTCCAGAGGAGTTTTCCACCCCACAATCTACCCACAGCCTCCTTTGAGCAAGCCAGTAAAAGCTTTTTTTTTTTTTTTTTTTAACCTGCCTTCTCACTATGACAATTTCCGGAGCTGCTATGTGGCTGTGTTTAAAAGTCCCCCTCGGGATCCAGAGTGCAATCCATATCACAAAGGCATCCTCCCAGTCCCAAATAGCAATGCGACCTCAATTCAGAAGGTTGTTCTTGTTTCCATAGACCCAGAATGGAGTTTAAGCTGTTGATCTTGACTGTGGTTGTTGCGTCAGCCTCTCATGGGCACCTCATGGGCAGTGGAGCAAACTGTGCCTATCTGTGCTACCACCAGGACTGGGAGAGGAAGCCAACAGTGGTGGGCCATAGGTCAATGTGTGGATGGGGATGATCAGGTCTTTCTTCATTATTCTGTTTCAGTCTGGAAACACCACTGAAGCCTGCTCAGTGTCATAGCAACACACAAACCTTCACTGACAGTCTGGGGCACATTGGCTGCAAATCAAACCCGGGTCTTCCCGGTGAAAGACGATGAGAGGTCTGCCACTGAAGCACCGTGGCCCTTACCTCAAACCAGGGCAGTCATTTCCGGAGTTCAAACCAGACCACAATGCAGGATGACTGAGATTGCCACCAGAATCTGATACTGATGCAGAAAAAAACCTAACTACCATTTTATTGACTCCCAATAGGACAAAGATCTGCCCCTTTGGGGTTTTGAGACTTTAAATCCTTACAGCAGGGGTCGCAACCTGTGGGTCGCGACCCCTTTGGGGATCAAATAACCCTTTAACAGGGGTCATCCAATTCATAACGATAGCAAAATTACAGTTATAAAGTAGCAATGAAAATAATTTTATGGTTGCAGGTGACCACAACATGAACTGTATTAAAGGGTGGCGGCATTCAGAAGGTTGAGAACCATTGCCTTACAGAAATAGACAACCTCATATTTCACCCACGGACGGGCTAGTCAGTTCAAACCCCTGACCTTGCGATTAGCAGGTTAATGCATAGTCCACTACACCACCAGGGCTCCTAATGATATAATAAGAGATACTATTGTTAGATCTCTCGTGGGAGAAATATACCTCAGTCCTTGGCTTCGCGAGAGAAAGAATTCACTCCGCAGCCTGGATTGTGATCCAAGTGAGTTTTTTGAGAGAAGAAGTTTCAGGTTTACACAGGCACCTCAGGGCCCCTCACCCCTGCACAGCTTGCCTAGAAGCTGCTGGAGAGAAAGTCACTACGTGGGCTCCAGGATCCTGCCTTTTCTTTCTTTTCTTTTTTTTTTAATTGTTTTATTAGGGGCTCATACAATTCTTATCACAATCCATACATACATCAACTGTGTAAAGCACATTGTAAACTCACTGCCCTCATTATTCTCAAAACATTTGCCTCCACTTAAGCCCCTGGCATCAATCGAGTCTTCATTTTTACCCCTTCCTCCCCACTCCCCCATCCCTCAAGAAACCTTGATAATTTGTGAGTGGTGATAGTGGGAGGGTAGAGGGAGGGTGGATTGGAAAGAGGAAATCGATTACAAGTATCTACATGTGACCTCCTCCCTGGGGGACGGACAACAGAAAAGTGGGGGAAGGGAGACATCGGAGAGGTCAAGATCCTGCCTTTTCAATTCCTCCATAGGGAGGCATGGTTGATGGTGCTGGTCAACCCCATTGGCTGGATTGAATTCACCTGGCCCAGATGGGCCAATCCAGGTGTAACAACCACCTAGGTGTACCACCCCTTCCTGGCCGGAAGTTTGAACCTGAGCATATGTAATGGATGACCCAGTCCCTATGCTAAGCTACCTAACAGTATTTGCAAGATGCCGAGCAATGTTCTAAGCTTTTTGTATATAATAATTCAATTATTTCACTTAACAAGCCTATGTGTGGACTGTATTCTTGCCTCATTTTACAGATGAAAAATCAGTGGCACAGGATGATAAAGTCATGAGCCTATGACCACACAGTGAGGAAGTGGAAAGGAGAGATTTGAACCCAGGCTGCAGAGTCCATGCCTTGGGTGCCTACAGCGCCACATAGGACACAGGAAAGCATGGAGCAGACTCGGCGTAAGACCTAGCATGTATGTGCTAGGACTGCATGAGAGTAGCTGCTACTCAGATCCAGAAGAGAATACAAGGCTATTGCAAAAATTATTTTTTCCAAGAGAGGGTGGAATTCTGCATCTTGTGCGAAATCCCCCAACCTGCACATGGCACAGCTACTTCAGAAGGTTCCCAACAATGTGTGCTGTGTGGCAAACCTAACTGAGCTCAGGGGGAGCTGGTCTGTGGGTTATGTTACCCAGAAGGTGAGCAGTTTGAACTCACCAGCCACCACTCCAAGGGAGAAAGAGAAGGCTTTCTGCTCCCATGGACTTACAGTCTTTGAAGTGGCAGGGAGCATTTCCATGCAGCCTATGATTAGGATCTAGGAGGGTGAGGGTGGATGGAGTTGGTTGAGACCTGGCTTCAGGGCATTTCCCAGAAGGGCTTCCTGCAGTGACTCTGCCTTCAGGAATGTCTGGTGACCCTGAGGGCAGCAAAGTCCTAAGCACACTCAGGCAGTGGTTCTCAACCTTCCTAATACAGGTCCTTTTGTTGTGGTGACCCCCCGACCATTAAATGATTTTCTTGCTACTTCATCACTGTAATTTTGCTACAGTTATGAATTGGACGAGCCCTGTGAAAGGGTCATATGACTCCCAAAGGCGTCGCAACCCACAGGGTGAGAACCACTGCACTAAGGGTTCCCCTTCCGGGCAGCTCTACCAGTGTCTGATGTGCATAGTTCTGTGAGGTGAGAGAAATGAACTTAGTGTCTGCTTCTGGTGACAGTTGATGTGGGTGGGCTTTCTCCCTATGTCAAATCCCTCTCAAGCCATTTGTCACCACAACAGAGGGAGCCACACACATAAAGCAAGAAGAGGAGGCAGCATAGCAGGACGGTAAGCAGAATAAAGATTGAATAAGCACAATTCACTTCAATCATGAATCGGTTGCCCTTGAGATGTGAGGAAGACCCCAGTCTAGTGACATTAGATAAGGTTTAGGGATTGAGTGACGGGACCCTCTTGGCTCCCCTCAGCCCCTATCTTGCTTTCCCATTGACCCTGCCCCTTACATCGTGATTGGTCCTTATTCCAGCATGATGGTTGGTTTCATAATCACGACATGTGGGAATGTGTTAGTCGATAGGTTATACAGGCACAGTCTCTGGAATGGGTAAGTGAGGAGGTGTGACTGGTGACATGACTGGTGGAATGGATCATGTGAAGTGATTTGAGATCGTTGTTCAGACCTGATAGGTCATCCAGGCCTCTAGTTCATCTTGGCAGTACTCTAGTTTAAGGAAACAGAATGTTAGGCATTCAAGTCATATTTGAGCTTAAATTTTGAGCAATAGGCTGTGGCTCACAGTGAGAGTCTATGTGGAGACCCTAAATCCATTTTGAGGGGCCACACATTCAGCCACCATTGAGTTCTTTCCTACTGCTGACTGGCAGTAGAAAGCTTGTCCATCAGGCAGTGTGCTTGTGTCCACTCCCCGGGCCAGACTCAGAGATATACAGTCGTGTGCACATCCCACTGAAGGTCCCGCTCATGCTCTCACAGGCCCTCCCGCAACTCCATGAATTGATCCGTCTTCAGGGACAGTTTTGTGACAAAGGTGTTTGTTTTCCATGTCTCATTTAAGCTTTCAGGAGCTCAGGTGGTGATGCTGGATAGTGTTGGACTATTAACAGCAAGGTCGCTGGTTCAAAGCCACTAGTCATTCCACAGGAGAAAGATGAGGTTATTGCTTCCTGTAAAGGTAGCAACTTCAGGATCCCTACACAGAGTCACTATGAGTCAGAGTCAGCAGGACAGAATGGGTGTCATTTTATTTAAGTAACTGTGGCTGTGGGTCCTTCCGACACCATTGGGGCCTCATGCGGATGCTCTCCTTCATCCAGAACAGCGGTTTGTGCCTTTTTCTTGTGTAAAACATAGCAAAGGAGTTCCTAATAAAATATAGTTGAATTGGGAGTCTTTTTTCCCTCAAACAAAGTAAATCCATAAATAGAAATGAGACTATGGTGCTAATAACCAGTTGGAGAGTTGAGAGAGCTGAACTCTCAATCCTGGTAGAAACCCATTGTGACTTTAAAAACTTGCTCAAGGTCATCCATAGCCTATGAGGTTGAGTTGAGCAGACACAAAACAGATGTGTTGGGGAGTAATTGTGTACATTAAGTAAACAATTTATCTTTCTAAAGATTCTGTCTAAAACTTACTTTAAATAGTAAGTTTTCCCCTGGGCTAGGGAAAGGTCAGGGAGCTTAACCCCCTAGTATCCACCCCCTCTCAGCATTCATCATGTTAGGCCAGAGGAGCCAAATCACACCCACTACCCAGGGAGCACTGCTTCCAAAAGCCCATTGCCTGTGCCGGGGCAGAGGGCAGGTACCCGGACCAGAAATGCTGACGGAGTGGAACCAGCGGGCTCAGCCCCCAGCTTCCTGAGAGAGCAGCTGTGATGGTTCACTTTTGGACAAATGTCAATGCATGACTTGGGCAGCACGAAAAGCAGATGTGCAGAGGTTGTTCGCTGTATTCCAGAAGTTCACACACTCCCCGCAGGCTCTTTGGCTCAATGGCAGGAAGCCGTTCGTGGCTTCCACCTTCAATCCCAAAAGGCCACTGCCGTCCAGTGGATTCCAACCACAGTGACCCTATATGGAGTTTTCAAGACTGTAAATCTTCATGGGAGCCAGCAGTCTCATTGTCCCCCTTGGGACAGGGAGCTAGCAGGCCGTTTCACCTCCAGGACCCCTTCCTCTCTAATTCTGGATCCAGTCCCTCCAAATATCCTGCCCTGCCCTTGTCTAGGCTTCTTAAATGCGTTCCATGCTGCTTATGTTAGTCTGGGTGCCTTAGCGAAACAAATCCACAGAAACGCGTATGTATAAGAGAGAGTTTTATGTAAAGGGTGAGTGCACATCAGGAAAACATGCCCGCATTTGCTTATGCACCCGCTTTGTCTTCAGCGATCATGTCGAGATAGGCTGGTGGCTTCTTCCATGTGGGCTTTGTTGTTTCTTAGCTAGATGGCCCCTTGTTTATCTTCCAGTCTTTAAGACCCTGGACACTATATCTTTTGATAGCCGGGCCCAGGGTGCTTAACCACTACACCACAAGGGTTCATTAGCTTGTGACTTATCTCCTGCCATTCACACTAGATGCTCAAAATAGCAGGAAACCAGGTTTCTCCTTTGTGGCCACACCAGGTACTGACAGAACCAAGAACAGAGAAATGCTTAGTTATATATCTTGACTATCATTAGCATATTATATGCCTGGCAATATGTAAGCCTTCGCTCCCCTGACCTCTCACAGTCTCGGTAAAATGAAGCTAATAAAAGTAGTGCTCTCACAAGCTTGGTAGGAGATTAAACAACTCACATAAGGGTACACAGCCTATCAACGAGGAGGCGAGATGAGGCAGTGTGTGGCTGCTGAAACCACACCCTTCACAACACCTCCATTAAAATGACTGAGGGCTATGAGGAACCAGACAGAAGCAGGTTCACACCCCAGATTGAGTCAATTTAACTGCCTATTGTGCCTGACCCTTCTATCTCTGATCTTAGAAATGGGGTTAACAACAACAACAAAACACTGTAGAAGAAATGTCCAGCAGATGACAGGCACGCGATTAAACAACAAAAAATAAATCACTTAAGTTGAAATTCGAACTCCTGGAAACCCCTCACATACGTGCAGAAAAGGATTGAGCCCATACGGTGTTTCCAGTGCCCCCGTCCTTCCCCCCTAAAATGAGCATTTGATAAGGTAATGCCTGAATTGTTCCAAGCCCAAGACTGTGGAGAAATAAAGGAAAACCCAGCATTATGAATCTTTGAGCACAGCCCTGCTGGGAAACCGCCCTGCAGTCACTTGTTGATGACTGGAGGAGGGACAAGAGTAGGGAGAAGAACGAGGACTGAATGTGACACATAAGCAGGGATGGCCTACATTCCATAAAGGAAAAAACTCAAGGTCTGCTTTTCTGGTGCCTGAAAGTTAGAACCCATCTGGTGCAGTTGAAAAGGTGTGTGTGTGTAGTGGGGGGGGTGTTAGGGAGGAGGGGCGATGAGTCCAAAGGATGAACTCCATCTGCAATTGTGTCCTCAACTGCTTTCCCCTGCTAGCCACACGGTATTTGTGGCTGGCCTGCCCTGCTTTTGTTATCAAGCCCAGAGAGGGCAAGAGACTAGCTCGAAGTCACACTGCAAGTTGGCAGCAGAATCAGGCCGAGAACTCTGGATGCTTAGAAAGCTTCACACAGACCTGAGAAAGTACCAAGGGAAGACCTGTTCGCTAACTGGGCAGCACTCATTGCATGCCAGCGCTGTTCCAATGCCCCAGCCAGGGCATTGCTCCCTGTGTCGTGTGTCTTCAGTGATGCACACAGGTGACGGATTGGCTTTTAATAGCATGCTTGGAAGGTTGAGGCCACCCAGCGGCACGTAGAAAGAAGGGCCTGCAAATCTACTTCAGACCAAGCAGCCTTTCAAGACCCTGGGGAGCACAGTTCTTCTTGGACACACAAGGAGGCCAGGAGTTGAAGTTGATTCCATGCTGTAGTTGATTCCATGGTTACCGGTTGTAGCTATACCTAGAGTCACATCCACATTCATGTTTATATCTCTTCACTCCATGGGGTGTTCATGGCTCCAACTCTTCTGAAGCAGACCACCAGGATTTTGTTTAAGAGGCCTCTGGATAGGTTTGAACTGCCAACCTTTTAGTTTGTAGCTGAGTGCTAAACAACTTGTGCCATGCAGGGTGCTAGCTCAGAAACTCAGTCGGTGCTTCATGATCTCAGTTGGAATTATAGAGAGGGTCAGTGATGACCCATTGACTGCTGGGTAATTGTTGATGTAGTCTCCCTGTGCAGACATGTAAAGTACCTGAAAACTTAAAATCCAACTCATTGAGTGCATCATCCTGCCGTGCGCCAGCCCAGCAGCATGCTCTGCTGGGGACATTTGGCCATGCCTGGAGACATTCTGAAGAAGGGAGTCCCACTGCCATCTAGTGGGCTGAGACCAGGGATGCTCGCTTAGCATCCTGGTGCAGGGAGCAACACAGCCCCACAAAAATGATGTTGGCCAAAATGTCAGCAGAGCTGCCACTGGGAAAATGGTCTAGTCCAAGCGCTGACCTTCATAGAGGAAGAAAGCCAATCCAGAGCAGCTAAATGACCTGCTGTGGGTTGCACAGCCTGATTCCAAGCCCAGTACTATACCCAAAGCTGTTACCACGTCCAAAATTAAACAGCAATAGCTGCCCAAAGGCCTCTTAGTGTGAGGACCAAGTAAGACAGTAAATGAGAAAGCCCTTTGACAAATGTGGCATGCTGCACAAACATGAGATGTTATTACCCAAGTACTTTTGATATATGTAAATAGATCTTGTACCAGGTCAGTTAATTTTCCAACTGCTCTATCTGAGCTTTCAGATGGCAGCACCTCTGTCCAACGCAGGAAAGGACTCATGTGCAGGCTGAGCAGCCGTGGAAAGCCTCATGCCTGGCTTCTCCCACCCCTCAGCTAATCTCCAAGTGATTAATAAGGGCTCTCACTATGTTGTGCCTCCCAGCTGACAGATACTAGGCTATCAATGCATTCGTATCACCTCCTTGATGCCTGAGGAGGAATATAGTTTCATGTGTGAGAGTGCCCCAACCCGCGGGACTCAGTTATTCGAGGGGTTCCAAGGAGGACCCAGCCTGAAAGAGAAACGGGCGAGAGAGAGGAGCGAGACCAAGCAGATTCTTGTCAAGGTCTGAGTTTATTGCTACACAAGCCTCTCTATAAAGGGTGAGGCAAACAAGGGAGTTCAAAGGGGAGATAAAAAAAAGGAAGGGCGGGGGTGTAGAGCACACAGGGCAGGTGGCCGCAAGTCTGCAGTTGGAATGTCCGGTGCTGGAGCAGACAAGGGTGGGCCATCTGGTGTGTGTCAGGGTAAGATAAGGTTGAGGTGACGTGGCTTTAGCCCTGCTGGGCAGGCAATATGGCCTTGGTTTTGTCAGGCTGATTATGCCCGGTTCCCAACATGAGAGAAGCCAGGAATATCTCCTCTCACAACTGTGCAGCAAACGAGATCAGATCTCCCAATCTGATTTTCAGCCCTCCTGTCTTTCCAAGTGAAGTGGATGGTCCATTTCACATTGTCTCAAGTCTTTGCACATTGCATGCCAACATTGCGACACAGGGTGCGGCTGTGGGTCTTAGTAGACAAAGCCCCCACCCAGAACCCTGCCGCCAGAGCTCCTTGGTCACCCTGCACAACGCAATTCCAGGCCGGGCTCCACACTGCAAGGCGACCAACCCTGCCCCTCCAGTGTGGCCGTCCTCACACGCTCCCACATCCACCTAGAAGGACTGGAGATGAGAGATTCCGGAAGCTCCCTGCCTCATCTGCCTCCCTCCCCAGAGCGACAGAGCAACTGTAACTGATTAGGCAGGATGCAGCCTCGTTCGCAGTCCCCACCCTCTCTGGGAAAGCAGGGATGTCTGGCACCTCATCCAAGGCCTTTCCCCTGTGATCTCATTACTAAGGAGCTGCTCCTCTACCGCCCAATTCCATCACCTCATCTACATATGTGGGAGATGAGTATGTCTTCTTTGCTGCTCCTTCCCTGAGTCCACCCCAGGAGCTCCCTGAACAGATCATCGATCACTTCTCATTACACCTGCAGCAGCCATCAGATACTGCTGAACAGAGACAGGCGCCTCCCCTGCTGCTGCCAGGCTCCAGTGCACATGTGCACACACACGTGCACACACATTGTACAGGCACACTCACATGGACACACAAGCATGCACACCCATGTGCACAAACTTTGTTCCGAGGTGGGGATTCTGCCCATTTTAGCCTCTAATATTGCAATCAGAGAGTGATAGAACAATGAAAGATGAAGGTGGATGAAGGAAGATCTATTTATTCCCTTACTTGTTACATAACCATTCAGGGCTCTTTTTTTATCCGTACAAACACACCAGCACACCATCAACAATCATCAAGTAGCTGTCATGTATGCAGTGCTGCCCTATTCAAGGCGGTGCTGAGTATGTGAGGAGGATTCTCTCTAAAGCACAGCTCTGAGGAAGTCTGTCTCCTTCGCACTTTTACACACACAGGGTGAGGAGCCTGCAGGAGGCTCCGTGCGTTGGGTGAAGCCACACGATGAGTGAGGAGACCGAGTGTGAAGCCAGGGGAGTGAGAGCGCAGAGTTCACCACTTCACCACCATGCTGGTGTGCACAATCGATGAAAGGGTGGCAGCCAGCAGCAGGACAGAAAAAAAGTAAAGCATGTAACTTGTGGTTTTAGCTCTGGCTTACTTCCAAAAGGAATTGTTTTTGTTGTTCTAAAAAGCTTTATACCGAGAAAAAAAAAGAAAGAAAGAAAGCTTTATACCTCTATAAAAACAAAAGGCTACTGCTGTCAAGCACCTTCAGACTCAAGCCAGAGGAGAGCTCTCCCAGTGGGCTTCCAAGCTGAAAATCTTCACAGAAACACAGTACCTCCTGTGGAGTAGCTGGTTGGTTCAAGCCAGCAACCTGGCAGTTAACAAGTACGTCCCTTGTACCTTAATACCTGTATAAAGTGTATTAAATATGAACTACTCCTGGTGTGTAATTTTAAATTGAATTATTGTGCCTGGAACTTTTTTTTTAATAGCTAAGAATGGTGAAATGAGACTCCTTTAGATGTTATGATAAGAATACACACTACACAGGGCTTGGACCCAACCCAGCTTAATTCAAAGGAAGGCAGATTTATTTTCTTCTGCTTCCCAGAAGGTTCCCCAGCAGAACGTGTGTTAAACAAAATTGTTTAGCTATGGAAAAGAGCAATCTCCTCTTGGGAAGATCCTGGTAGAAAGGGGCTTTGGTTACATATCCAGCTCAACCCAGCCCCAGAGGCCTCGTCATGTTATATTTTGTTTTGCCCTTGACACTGATTGTCTTGGGAACTGTGGCCCCCGAGCAATGGCCAGGAAGTCAGGTCTTCTTGATGTAAATCCTCTAATATCCCCTACAATGATTTTCAGTGCCAATGGTAAGGCCCGCCCAGTGGCTGCCACATGCCCCTGAGCAAACACGTCAGAGCAGATGAGAGCATGAGACAGCATTTAAGAGAACGGTAGGCTGGCCTTGACTTAGCTGTTTGGCCTCTCCTCAGAAGTCATTTGTGACACTGACTGTCATGGGTTTCATTAAGAACAAGTCTATCTCTACCAAAGAAAACTGCAAGGTAAGAGGACTTTCAGCTCCAGCTACATATGTCTCCAAACTTACTTACATATTGTCCTGTTTACAGAAGAAAAAAAATTTACTCAGTGCCTCCCGGGCAAATAAAAACTTTGGTACTACAACCTACAATCCCAGATAAAGTGTAGGTATCTGCTTTGGCAGCTCCCCTGGATCGAGCTGCTCCAGTAGCTCTCCACAAAAACCCTGTGAAGAGATGATCACGCAGGATAGCCTAGTCTGTTCTGCAGAAAGAAGCTACCCCTGGAACCTCAGTGGCTTAAAATCTAGAAGTTTATTCTTGTTCATGCAAATTCTGACACTGGAAGGGCAATTCTACAGGGTGTTTGTCCTGCACACCGTCCGTCAGTGATTCGGGCTGCTTCACAAATATGGTGCCACCAGATCAAAAGGTGGATTCCAGGTCATCACAGAAGAGGAAGAGAGAAGTGGGGGTTGTGGATCAGTCTTTACATGCTTTGACACTTTAGTTGACATAGATCGCTGGATAGGGCTGCTTATATAAAGGTTATCAGTTCAAACCCACCTAGCTGTACCACAAAAGGAAGGAGTCATCTGTTTTCATAAAGGGTACAGCCTAGCCAACCTCATGCAACAATTGTACTCTGTACCACAAGGGGTGAGCATGAGTCAGAACTGACTTGAAGGCAACAGGATTTGGGGTGTTTTTGTTTGTTTGTTTGGTTGGTTGATTGGTTTGGTTTGCTGAGTGGGAGGTGGTTCTACCTACAGCATATTAATCTGAAGTAGTCACTTTAGGTTTTTTTGTTTGTTTTTTGAGAGATGTGGAAAAGCTCATTGGCTTTAATGGGGAGTTAACTCTGCCGCAGACGGCCTCCTCAAAATTTCCCTCCCGCTTCATAAACTAGCAGAGATTTTCAATGAAGGAGCCTGCAGGCACCCGCTGGACATCTCCTTGCAAGGTCAGTCCTTTGGAGCCACTGGGAGGGAGAAAAAAGAGACTTCTATTCCTGTAAAGAATTCCAGCCCCAGAAATCCTCAGGGGGCAATTCTGCCCTGTCCTCTCGGGTCGCTATGAGTCCGAATTGAATTTATGGCTATGAGTTGAGTTTTAATTCCATTCACTTACTGCTATTGACAGGTTGCTAGATTAGGGCTTGTCTTCCCAAATGCCAGCACTAAACGAAAATGAGCTGTCCGGGCCACAACAAAGGGGTTGGAAATAAATCAGGCACACTCATTAGATACCTATGGCAAAATTCAGAACTGAGCATGCTCTGACCCAAGTCATGTAGACCCAGGTGGAAGGTCCACCTGGTCATACAGAATAGGACTTCACAAAAGTGCACCAAAATCAACCAGTACGATCGACCAATGCCCTCCAGTGGTGTTGGGAGGTGATAGAAGTAGGCCTGGGCTCCTTGTCGCCCTCCCTTGTTCACGTGCTCTGCAAGTGGAGGGTGAGGCCCTTGGGGGTTCCTGCCGTGGCTCCTCAGCTGGTTCTGCACTCCTGCTCAGGTATTCCTCCCATGAAACCGCCATATTCAGCTGCAAACTTTCCCCACCCCTGCCATGCAGCCCGGCGTGCTTTCCGGAGATAGTGGGGACTTTTGGGGACTGCGATACCTGAAACTTTCTTTCATAACATTCACTTGGATTTACAAAAGTGCTTCTGCCATATGAATTCTTTCAGCGTTGCTAAGCAAGAACTGAGGTCAACCACCCCAGAAACCTAACACTATCAAGTCGATTCTGACTTATATCAATCTAGGGGGTCCTCAAACTATGGCCTGCGGACCACATGGCCCTCAGAGGACATTTATTCAGCATGCCGGGTGTTTTTGCCCCCCCCTTTTTTTTTTACTTCAAATTAGGTATGTGCAGTGCGCATAGGCATTTGTGCATAGTTTTATTTTTAAACTATAGTCCGGCCCTCCAGCGGGTTTGAGGGACAATGAACTGGCCTCCTGTTTAAAAAGTTTGAGGACCCCTGAAAGGACAAGGTAGGACTATGCCTGTGGGTTCCCGAAGTTCTAAATCTTTACAGGAGCTGAGAACCGCATCTTTCTCTGTGAGCCATAGCGGATTCCAACTGGCTGGCCTCATGGTCACACACATTCCACCAGGCTCCTTGAGCCTTAACTTGATAATTTAATGAAACGATACTTCTCCAAGTCACACTGTATCAAGGTCTATAATCTTGCTATTCTAATATCAAATTTAAAATAAGGAATATAGTTAAGCTCCAAATCCATAAGCAATAAGATCATTGAATCTCTTTGGACACTATTACTTAAAAAAAGAAAAAACTCTGTCCAATTATTTTCAGCACAGAAAAGCTTCCAGTGTTTACAGCTTAGTATTTAATTGCTTTTTCTCTTCTTCTTTTGCATTGGTGAATCATTTTGAGCTTATAATAATGTCAAAATAAATAGTTTCCAGAGCCTCCAGGCATTCACTGTGTAATGATCATTTAAAAGATTTCTTGGTTAGAGGGTCCTCAAAAGAATAAAAGGCGTGTCCGCATCCCTGGTCATTTCTATATTCAAAAGAAGAAATTGCTCATCAAATGCTACAAGCCAATTTCTTTCTTCAGCCAAACTGCCCATTTTAGCATCACTGAATTAAGCAAATGGTTCTACATTTCAAAGTCAACAATGATACTCTTTTCCCTTTAACACGAGCATCTTAAACAGCTCAAAAAATAGTCGAGCTCTTTATTATGGCTTTTCCTGAGAAAGCTGTTTCGTTGTTTATTTTATTTATTCATCTAGACTTTCATGTTAAGATTTGTGTATTTTAAGTTCTGCTAGTCAGGACATTTTAAATGGAGCCAGATTTTTTTTTTATACTTTGTCTTTTAAAATATAATGAGACTGAGCAGTACATCCGTTAATAAAATATAAAGTCTTCCTATTTCTGTTTGTTTGTAATTTCCCTAAGGATAACTCTTAATGTAGTAAAACCAAAACCCGCCATAATGAATTACATTTGGTCTACTGGGGGTTGTGGCCAACCTTTTGATAGAAAAATCCAGAGACTCCCTTCTGCATCTCCTTTCCCAACCAAACCCCGGTGGCTGGAGGCTGGAAGGAAGAAAGAGGCTGGGCTGCTGGGGCAGGGTGGGGAAGGGGTAACCTTGCAGATTATTTCAAATTCTACTCTGAAGGCAGAAAGTTATCCAAATGAGATAGCTAGAGATTCACTTCCTTAGAAAAAGATTGAAATTAATGTGTCCCTTAGAAAAGCCAAAGGAAAAAAGTCGTTATTAATTTAGGCAATTGAAGAACTTTGAAAGCCATGTCTAGTACATAAAAACACCTGTCCCTTGAGCCCATCGGCCTAGGAAACTGAATTTTTATACCATGTAAAATAAAGGAAGGTCATTTCTTAGACTTGCTCAACAGAAGATTGTCATTTTAAACCGGTTACTGTAATGAGAAGCTGGGTTTTCGTAAAAAGGACTGAATGCTTGAGTCAGTGTGAAATGAAATTAGAGATGCATGTTCTGCGCATGGCGGCATTTCCGGAGGAGTCTGTGTTCCTGTGACTGCTCTCGATCTGTCTCGTGCCTTCTGGGAAACTCACAGCGTGGTGCCCACATCTAGTCTCTCGGACTTTCTTGCCAGCTTTGGAAAGGTGTTGAGTCTGTTGGATCTGCTGCACAGAGACAGCATGCAAGTGGACCCTTCCCACATTCCTCAGAGAGCAGCCCCCCAGTGTAAAGCTGTGGGTGAGGTTTGATGACCTTTGCCCCTTCATCATCCCGCATTCTTTGAGGGACCCAAGCGCTCCCCCGAGGCATTACCGGAGAAGCAGCTACCCCATAGTTTCCAGATGGTGGGTATCAGCCTGTGTGCTCATTGGGATCGCCAGAGAGCTGTCCAAAAGACATCTTTGTCCCATCTCCACTGAGTCCGATTTTATTGGCCTGGAATGCAGCCTAGGTGCTTGGATTTTTTTCTCTCTCATAAGTTTTTATTGTGAATTAGGTGAAGGTTTACCAAGATCATCAGTTTTTTATTCAACAATTCATACCCATTGTGTTTTATGCCACTTATTGCAATCTCCACAATATAATATGACTTGTTCCACTCCCTACTTATGTCTTCTGTTTCCCTTCCTCCTCTCTTCCTACCCTTCTGAACTTGGGCCTTGGATTAATACTGCCCTTTTGAGATCAAATGGTTTGCTGTTTTCAGGTTTGCGTGCCTCACTTGTGTAATTGCTCCCATTATAGACCAATCTATTATTTAGCTGAATATTGAACCACAGGTAGGAGTTCATTTTCAAACTTAGTGAATAAGGACCATCGTTTCAGAGGTTCTGTTAGTCCCTATCCAGCCAATAAGCCTGGTCTCTTTTATGACTGTGAATTTTGCTTCACTATCTAGGACCTTTGGATGTGATCCCTTTCAAAGAAGTTGGAATTGATCGTTGGAGATCATCTAGTTATTCTGTGCTCAGAGTCATGAAGTCTAATGTTCATGTGGTCCACTCACCACTCTTTCCTCCAGAGTGAGGGTGACAATACTTGCCACCTAGATGGCCACTTGTGAGCTTCTGAAATCCAGCTGCTACTCACCAGCATGGATGTCGAACATAGTCTTTACAGTCTAGGTAATGACAATTGTTCTTGGTGTCCTTCACAACTATAATCCCCAGCCCCCCAGCCCAATAAAGCACTCCCTCCAGTTGTTCGGTTATGCCTAAGGAGTTTTGATAACTTCATCTTCTGTGTGCTCCGGAATATTCAATTCCCTGGATGGTCAGAATGGTCAGTCAGGGCTCAGAATCTTGGTGTTAAGGCTTCTGGTGAGATCCTGGCACATCAGACACAGAGGTTGTGAGGCTAGAGGAGGGGCAGAAGGGGATCATACTGAGTCTAACAAGGAAAGAAAAGGAAATGAAGGATATAAGCAATTAAAAGCAAGCGCATAAATAGATACAAATACACAGATGGCCCTTGCAACATTATTCCCAATCTCGCAAACGTGTCAACGGTCTAAATACCCATCAATAGGTGAATGGATAAGTCAAACATGTTGCCTACGGTATATACAATGGACTACTACTCAGCCATAAAGAGAAATGAACTCTTGACACAGGCTACAAGAGGAATGAACCTCATAAGCATTATGCTGAGTGAAATAAATCAGCTTCAAAAAGGACACATTTTGCTTAATTCCACTTACAAAAAATATCTAGGCTAGGAAAATGAATAGAGACAAACATCTCCCAATTGTTTCCAGGGATAGGTAGGAAGGTAAGTATGGTTGTCACATAATGCCATGTCAATTGGACAAATAAGTGAGGTGGAGTCTTTCTTATACCTATATGAGTGTCCTTGGATTTATTTCTCTAGTCAACCCAGCCTAACCCAGTAGGGCCTGGAGGGGAAGTGCCATCCCTGAGACGATACTGAGCTTCCATAAGGGTGATGACATAATTTTGGAATGGGTAAGGATGATATATGAACAACATGCAGAATGCCACTTAATTATAATCTTGTAGAGCGTGGAAGTGACGAATGTTTTGATGCATGTATATTTAGTATGATTTTTAAAGAGTGTACGCAAAAGAGCAATATGGCAAGTCTGTGTTGCCATTTGCTGTTGCTCAGCTAAAAGCGATTCGGGCCTGTGTAGTTCAAAGGGAACCACAGAGGCTCAGGAGGAAAGCTGGTACCATCTCCAACTGAGACTTGTCTGACCAAATGCAGAGTCTCCCTTCAAGTAACTGACAGGTCAGAGGCAGCTCATCTCTGCTGCAGAAGCAATGATTTGTCTCAATTCCCAGACCACTGTCACAGCCATGTCTTGTTGCTCTCGGTGCCCCCCTTCCCCACCACAATAAGTCACTAGAAAGCCATGCTTCATTTAAAAACAAACAAATAAAACCCTTCTGCCTCCATCCTGGCACTGTTTCAGCTTATTTAGCATCATAACATATGTCATCTGTTTCCCTAAACAATCTAACATGGACATGGCACGATGGGACTGATGAGTTAGGCAAATGAGAACCAGCCTGCCCTCTGAACACACACGATGGCATTTGACTTGCTGTCAGTAGATGCTGTCGCGTTTCTTCTCCTCTTTCATGGAAAATAAATACAGAAAAGAATGAGGACATGAAAAGGGCTGCAAGATGTTTAGCTCTGGTCTTTCTAGAAAGTGTAGAAAAAAAGTATGTGACCCCTGCCTGCCTTTAGATGCCCCACTCCTCTGGCAAACAAGGATTGCACACTGACCATGGACAAGACATCTGGATCTGGGGGGAGGATATAACAATTGCCCCCACCAGCAAAGAGTTTCCAGATTTACGGGACTACACAGGCCAGGGAGCAGCTCATAAAAAGAACAAGAAGAATCACAAAGGAGGGTGTGCTCCAGCACCACTTCGTCCAGCTGCAGGCACATGAAGGCAAAGTTTCTTTTGCTTTCAGTCAAGTTTATGATTTCCGCTGCATCCCTTACCAACACCTTCACGAAGATCTAGGTTCTTGGGTTGTTTCGCTCCAGGGCGGACATCTCCTTGGTAAAGCTTTATGGACAGCTCATGGTCGAAGAATTCCACCTATATGTTTTGAAAGGGGCCACGTTAAAACCCCTGGCTCAGACTTTCAGGACTGGGCACAATACAGCAAACCCACCATGGGGACAGCAGGATTTGGTAACACTCTCATCTCCATCACAACAAGGACCTGGCAAAGCTATTTTCTTCCACTCACCATCTTTCAATCAATATTTACTCAGCTATTAGTTGCTCCCCAGGCTCAGCATCAGAAAAGTGTTCAAACGTTACCGAATTGTCCATCTAATGGTAGAGGTCTGTGCAAGGGATATGAGAGCAAGAGGCTCAGAGATGATCAGTGGGTAACGAGAGAGGGATTCACCTTTATCATTTGTAGAAAGCCCCTGAGGCTTAGTCACATTGGCAGACTTTCCCTGGAGCAAGCAAATAAAGCTGCTCCCGGCTCAGCTCCATTCCTGATCTGGTCTTGCCATGAGACTATCCAGGCTTTGTCCCAACCCCACGTTCTGGAAACCACGAGTGGAAGGAGGTGGATCTTGGGGATACCATGGAAAAGAATGGGCATTGCACAACACTTCATTGTACTCATATGGAGCTTATACAAAGGCCAAGAGATAGAACCAGGTGAGACTGTGAACAGGACAAGGTGATACTGCATGGTTTAAAATCAGAAAAGGTGTGCATCAGGGTTGTATCCTTTCACTGTTCTTATTCCATCTGTATGCTGAGCAATTTATACAAGAAGCTGGTCTATGTGAAAAAGAACATGGCATCAGGATTAGAGGAAGACCCAAGTAATGTCATTAGGAACATTTTCTCACTAAAAATTTTAGGTCATGGCATCAAAAAAGTGTCATTTTAACCTAAATGGGTTTTTAGACCAGTGAAATAACAGTGAGAGTGAGTCAGCATTGTGCACAGAATTGAGCGATACTGGTTCTTTGGGAAATTCATAATCCAACACTGACACTGCTGAGATAAAGGATGACAGTGAGGAAGATTCTACACCTGAGCTCTGTGATGGGCCAACGTGGTGCTCTACTCTCTTCAGGAATGGATGAGCCAGCTCCACCAAGATTCCCCTTTACTGGAGCACCTGCTATGTATGTAGACGTTGAACACAAGAACGCTTTGGCGTTCCTACAATGATTTCTGACCGATGAGGTCATCGAAAAATTGATTATGATAGCCCGGAGGTTTACTTTCAGGTTTTAACCCCTCTTCAGTTAATTTCTGTGCATGGGGGAAGGTTTGGGGCTTGCTTCATTTTCCTACATACGGTATCTCAGTTTGTCCAACACCATTTGTTGAGCAAGCAGAATTTGTCCTTTGGATATTTCTGTGTCCTTTTTCGAAGGCTAGTTTCCTGTTGACTGGTGAATATATGTGTAGCTTTTCTGTTCGAATCCATTGATCTATATACCTCTCAGTGTACCAATACACTGCTCTCCCTTAGGGAAAAACAACAACAAAAGTTGTATGAGCCCCTATATAATGATTTTTTTTAATGGACGATGAACTATTTTCCAGGCCAGCACTATCCTATGTTTGAGCACATTGCTGCAGCCACTGTGTCAATCCATCATGCCTTATAGCCTGCGGTACTCATGTTCAGGTATAGTGTTCTGCCATTCACAAGGTTCACACTGGCCAGTTCTTTCAGAAGTGGAAGACCAGGTCCTCCTCCCTCGTCTCTGTCTGGAAACTGCTGAAGTCTACCTGCAGTGAGTGACCCAGCAGGCATTTGAACTACTGGCTGCAAAATTTCCACCATTACAGCCAAATGCAGGCCACCACAGTACAACAGACAGTAACAGCATCTTAACACCACACAAAGGCTCCTCCCTGGGGAGACCACGTGTTCAGGCAATTGCTGCTGTTACACATGTAAGTGGGGGCTACATGAAGTCGCACCATCTCCTGTGGCCCTTCCAGGAACAGGCCATTCTGCTGTTGTTTCTACTGGACTTAGGCTCAGCTGCCAACCTGCCCTCTGCACGCATTCTTCTCCTTACCCTTCCATGTCACCTTCTCTTTGCCCAAGTCAATACTGCTGGTCAGTCACCTACTGGTGGATGCTTGCTTCTGAAGTTTCTGAACCACATTTCCCCATGGTTATGAGACATTGCTGCTGCCACTGCGAGCATTTAACAGGTTACTTTACACCTTCAATGAGAAATCTAGGGGAATAGAAAGAAAGCTTCTTCTTTCTCCCAAGGAGTGGGTGGTGGTTTTGAACCGTTTCCCTTGAGGTTAGCAGCCCAATGTGTAACCCACTACACCAGTAGAGCCTTGGTGGCACTGTCCAGCAATTATTAGACTGCTAAATATGAGGTCAGGGTTTCAAACCTACCAACTTCTCCTTGGGAGAACGATAAAGCTGTTCCCATAAAAGACTGACAGCTCCAGAAGCCCTCTATAGGGTGGCTATGAGTTGGAATTTTGCGGTCATTTAGGGCTTTTTGGTGGCATGTGATTTTTTAGGGCTTTTAGGTTGTTTGTGGACGTTCAAGGTGTGTTTGGGGCATTCGGGTGGTTTGGGGTTTTTAGGGTGTTTTATAAGATTTTAGGGAGTGTTTAAGGGATTTAGGGGTGGTTTTTTAGAGTGTATAGGTATTTTTCAGCACAATATGGTGATTTTAGTGATGTTACAGAGTTCCTTAGGGATTTTAGGGTATTTTTAATATTATATGTGTTTTTTTCCCCCAGCATTTTAGGTTTTCTTAGGGCTTTCATGGTGTTTTCAGGGCATATATGGGGTTTAGGAATGTTTAGGGTTTGGGAATCTTCTAAGGATGATTTTTGGAAGTTTCACATGTTTGGGTGGGCATTTGGTGTTTTTTTTGTGGCTTTAGAGTGTTTATGGGATCCTGTCAATTTGCAGCTTTAATTCCGCAAAGAAAAGTCAGACAGCAAGCCAGAAAGGAGCAGGAAATGAAGGGGAAGCCCAGGCCACATGTTACAGCTGCCAAGTCCGGAGAACCTAGGTGTGGTCGTTGGCTACCTGGGACCGGGAGTGGGGCTGTGCTCCTGCCCAAGGGTGCTAGGGAGTAAACCAATCTCAGCTGGACGTTTGGCTTTTCTACTAATTAGCCGACTCCATGAACTTTCCCAAGGCCACCTGGCGAATTGCCAGGGGAACCCAGCTAGACCCCCCACACAAAAGCACAGGGATGGTTACAGGAACAGGAGGTTTCACACAGTGGATGTGCAGGGCTTGGGGTCGGGATTGGGGGCCAAGGTGAGGAAGGGGCAGCAATAAGGCCTGGTCCCAAATAATCAGACACTGAGCAATAAAAGTACAAGGACTGCCAAGAGAACATGGGGACAAAGGATGGCTGGACTTCATTTGATATCTTTGGACGTGCTGTCAGGAGAGACCAGTCCCTGAAGGGACATCAAGTCCATGAAGGACATGATGCTTGGCAAAAAGTGGAGGACGGGCAATAAAACAGCTCGAACCAGTGGCTACATCAGTGGGCATAGTAACAATGGTGAGGATGGTTCGAGACCTGGCAGTGTTTTATTTTACTGCTTGTGTTTTTCTAGAACTGTCTTTCCTGGATGCACGAGGAAGGATAACTGTGCTTGTGGGAAGCAAATGCACAGTGGGCAGCGCTTTGGCCAACATAGGTACACCACCGGCACACAGTGCCCCCTTACTTGGCATCCAAAGTGACAGGATTTGTCTTTCCCCAGAGCTCTCCAGCCCTGGGGGAAGCGGCCCTGCCTTCGGCGCACCGCCAGGGGGCAGCACTGCTGCTCTCTCACTGGCTACATCTGTGAGGACCCAGAGAGCAGCTCCTTTCTGCTGCTCTCCTCTCAGACTTCTGCCAGAAGCCTTGGCTCGTCCTGGATCCTCCCTTGATTCCCACTCTGCACCTTTGGGGACGCCCAGCCCATTAACTCTCTCCCATCCTTCCTTGCTGCCTCTTGTCCAGATGCCTGAGCTGGGCTTCAAGTAGTTGTAATGTTATGCTTAGGTGAGATGTGTTCAGCTTGTTTACTGTCTGTATACAAGAAAAGAGTGCAGCCCAAGACATCCACCCTTTTGTTCCTCTATGGAAAGCCTGTTACGTGTCATAGTCTTCTCTCTGTGCAGTGCTTTCCTCTGCTGCTGATGCTTTTACATGAAATAGGACTCGGTGTGTCACCGCTAAAGGAAATTATCTCTGAAAAAATAATATGCCCAGAACTCAGAAACAGTGTCAGCTTGCATCTGGCATCATGGAAGCATCATGGGTGTGTTTCCATTCATTCGCTCCTGAGTGTCACATGTTAAACTCAGTGCATAGCATAAACAGCAGCAGGCACAAACTGAGACAAAGCACACCCTTTGCTGTGAAGCACATTCCGACTCCTGGCTGCCCCTGTGCCACAGAGTAGAACTGCCCCGCAGGGGCTCCCTAGCTGTCATCTTTACAGAGGCACATGGCCACACCTCCCTTTTGGGAAGCCACTGGGTAGGTTTGAACTTCAGGGTTGTAGTAGTTGATATTGTAGAGCCCTGGAGTCAGTTCGGATTCATAGGGGCCTGTGCACTACAGAGAGAAACAAAGCCCAGTCCTGCGCCATCCTCACACTTGTTACTGTATTTGAGCCGATTCTCGCAGCCACGGTGTCAATCCACCTAAGTAAGGGTCTTCCTCTTGTTTGCTAACCCTCTGCCAAAAATGATGCCCTTCTTGCAGGACTGGTTCCACCATAGTAATATGTCCAAAGTACCTGAGACAACGTCTCCGCATCCTCTTTCAGATCTCCTGCCTTTAGTTTGTCAGCTCACTTCGATGGAGTCGATGCTGAGCCATAGCGACTCTATGAGATCAGAGCAGAACTATCTCTGTGGGTTTCCCAAAGGCTAACTCTATGGGAGTAGAACGCCTCATCCTTTTCTTCTGAGGACTGACTGGTGGTTCCCCACTGCTGACATTACAGTTGACACCCAAGGCATAAGGTACTATGCCACCAGAAGTCCCTTGCCCCTGTGCAATAACCAACACCACCTACACACAAAACCCACCCCTTCTCTGTCAGTTTGATGTATGGTGATGGCTTGAGTTGCTATGAAATTGGAAGCTACTAGGGGGAACCCGACAAAAACTACAATTTTTTCAAAACTATGCATTTAAATTTTTTATCCCCTTCATAGTACTCTCCATTACACTTCACATATTTGTCTAATCTGTGATTACATTCTTGGAAACATTTTTCAAACTCAGCAGTTTGGGTGACACCCTTGTTTTTTACCCCCCTCTTCTGTGTTGTCAAACCACTGTCCTTCATTCATGGAAACAGAAAGAAGTCACATGGAGTGAGTTCAGGTGATTAGGATATGAGGGACAAGAGAGGCATGCTTTTTTGGGGGATGTTTTCATACTGTTATTTCTTTTCTCTTTTTTTATAATCAATTTTTGGGGCCTCATACAACTCTTATCACAATTGATACATACATCATATTTGTACATTCATTGCCCTCATCATTCTGAAAACATTTGCTCCCCACTTAATCCGCTGGCATCAGCTGATAATTATTCCCCATCCCTCATGAACCCTGAATAATTTCTAAATTATTATTTTGTCTTATCTTACACTATACAATATCTCCCTTCAGCCACTTTTCTGTTGTCTGTCCCCCAGGGAGATGGTTATATGTAGATCCTTGTAATCGGTTTCCCCTTTCCATTCCTCCCTCCCTCTACCCTCCTCGTATCGCCACTCTCACCACTGGTCCTGAAGGGATCATCCGCCCTGGATTCCCTGTGTTTCCAGTTCCTATCTGTACCAGTGTACATCCTCAGGTCTAGCTAGATTTGTAAGGTAGAATGGGGATCATTTTAGTTGTGGGGGAAGAAGCATTTAGGAGCTAGAGGAAAGTTGTATGTTTCATTGTTGCTACAGTGCACCCTGACTGGCTCCTCTCCTCCCTGCTACCCTTCTGTAAGGGGATGTCCAATTATCTACAAATGAGCTTTGGGTTTTCACTCCACACTCCCCCGTATTCACAAAGATATGATTTTTTTGTTCCGATGATGTCTGATACCTGATTCTTCCGACACCTCGTGATCACACATGCTGGTGTGCTTCTTTCATGTGGGCTTTGTTGCTTCTCAGCTACATGACCACTTGTTTAACTTCAAGCTTTTAAGACCCCAGAATGTATAACTTTTGATAGCCGACCACCATCAACTTCAGTCACCACATTTGCTTATGCACCCATTTGCCTCCAGCAATTGTGTTGGGGAGGTGAGCATCACGGAATGCCACTTTAATACAACAAAGTATTTTTGCATTGAGGGAGTACTTGAATGGAGGCCCAATGTACATCTGTTACCTTAATACTAAACCTATAAATATATGCATATAGATCTATTTCCCCATCGTTATACATAAATATATTTACATATGCACATGCCTTTATTTAGACCTCTATAAATGCCCTTTGCTTCCTACCTCTTTCCTTGATTTCCTTTTACTTTCCGATTGTCCCACTCTCATGTTCAGCCTTCATTTGTGTTTCAGTAATTCCTCTAGGTTACATTACTCTTGGTTACACTCTACCAAGCCTCCTACACCCTCCTCACCATCTATTTGGATCACTTGGTGTTCCCTTGTCCCTGGGTTTGTTAACAGCACTTCCTTTTTCCCTACACCCCCCTTTCCCATCTCCCTCCCCCAGCTGTCAGTCCCATTGTTTTCTCCTCCAGATTGTTCATCCAGCCTATCTCATTTAGACAGACCTGTGGAAATCATAGCATGCACAAAAACGAGACAGAGCAAACCCAAGCAACAAAATGAAACAAAAGAACAACACCACCACCAACAAGCCAATGACAAAAAGCAAAACAAAACACAAGAAAGAAAAGCTTTTAGTTAGTTCAAGGACTGTTTGTTGGCCTTTAGGAGTGTTTTCTCATAGAGTATGATGGGTCAGCTAGCCCTGGCCCCAAAGTCTATTTTTGGTATTCCCTGGGGACTTCGTTGCTCTGTTCCCCTTCCTGTTCTGTTGTACACCCTTAGTATTTTGCCTCGGTGTGCTGGGATCAGATCGGGCGATAGAGGCATGCTGTTTTTTTTGTGTGAGCAGGTGCACTGTCATGGTGGCAAAACCAGTCCCCTGTCTACCACTAATCAGTCCTTTTTATTTTAAATAAATCATTTTATTGGGGGATCTTACAGCTCTTGTAACAATTCATACACCAATTTGTATGAAGCACATTTGTACATACATTGCTATCATCATTTCCAAACATGTTCTTTCTCCTTGAGCTCCTTTTTTCCCCTCCTCCCACCCACGTGAACCACTGATACTTTATACATACTTTTTATTTTTATATTTTACGCCTCTGCTGTATCCCTTCACCCAAACTTCTGCTGTTTGTTCCGCTGGGTGGTGGAGTGGGGCTGTATGTCCATCATTGAGATTGGTTTCCCCTTTCTTCTGCTTCTCCCCCCTACCTTCCCTCGTGGTGTTGCTACTCTCAGTATTGGTCCTGAGGGGTTTATCTGTCCTGGATTCTGTGTGTCGGAACTTCTAGTCAATAGCAGTGTGCAAGCTCTGGTCTAGCCAGACAACTCAGACCTTCTTACACAATATCTTCAGAACCTCTATATAGGAAGCTTGATTAACAGTCTGACCTAGTGCAATGACTAAACTCCAAATGCACTATCACCCTCACATCAACAAAACCAAACAAATGAGCATCTTCTTGAAGTTTGAGTTCACTTGATGAGGTGTATTTGAGTGAGGTGATGATGGCGTCTTACACTGACTTGATTTATGTTTGCATTCTGGCTTGTGAGAAGAGCACAAGGTCTTGTCACCAGCAATGACCTTGGGAAAAAAGTGTGGGTGCACTAGCTCAGAGCAAGTTGCCAGATGCCTGCCCAAACAGGAGAATGTATATTTTGAAATGTGTACCCAGTGGAGCTTTGTACCGCTTGGTTTTTTGGCGGGGGTGGGGTGGGGGTGGGTGGAAGGCCGGCTACTCCTTTGTAGGTTAGATAATCTGAGATGTGCTATTTGAAATTTCCTGGGGCCAGTTTTAGACAAAACTAGAAAAGTTAATTTTGCTGTATGGAAAAATCTGACAGTCTGGAAGTATCTAATTTTCCTCACATGCCATCATTCCCCTAGTAGCATTATTCTTAGTTAAAGCTCTCCTCTGTTCCTCCTTAGGGTTTCCCCCACTACCTGATGTTCCTTTTCTCCTACTCATCATCAAGGGACTTGTGTCCAAAGTGAGGACAGCAAATAAGAGACCCTCCTGACTCTCTGTTAAGAAGGGTGCTCTGGTGCATGCGTGTGTTTATGTGTGCACATACAATCGCATTTGAATTTTGTTGGAAGAGGCTTCATAGAGACAGAGAGTGACATGGTTAGAGCTGCTGCACATGTAGAGCACTGTACTCTATGGTGTTCTAATTCAAATGCATGTAAGGTCCAAGAGAGGTAATAGAAGCAAGTGACCAGGGTCAGGGAAGGCAGTAGGAGGAACTGAGGGAGCCTGAATGCCTCACACCCTGCCAGTTTCACTGATTCTTGGATGGGAGAGTACCAACCTAGTGCTGTGAAATCTTCGCAGTTTTCAGAGGCTTGGGGGATTTAAATTTTGTATGTAAAAAATAGACATCTAAATGCTTGTAATTTATTGATTTCGATAAACACACTGAATGCCAGTACTCAAGTCAAACAAACCAAACTAACAGCCATCGAGTCTTTGCCAACTCATAGTGACCCTATTAGACAGGGTAGAACTGCCCCTCAGTTCAGCTCCCAGCCCTGGAAGCCCACCAGTTCCTCGTTATTATCATGAGGAATACTATTTTCACAAGAGCATTACATACCCCTAGAGACTAAACCATAAAGCCATATAGGCTTTGACCATCAATTCTGATATGCTTTTTCCTCAAACTGATGGGTCATTTGATGGAATCCTTGTATTACTTCCCTAACATAAAAATTAATCAAGCAAAGGAGATTCAGTGCTCAGTACTACAGCCCCCTATTTAGAGATTAACTCTTAAAAACCACCACCACCACCACCACCACCACCACCACCGCCACCTTATCTATGTTGATAAAAACTTGAGTAGGCTGTATAAATATCTCAAGTATTTAGGATAAAATGGATTCTTATTCTACTGTCACATATTTAGTTTGAGATATGTGTTTCCATCTGAACACAAATTAAATAGACCTCATTGACATCTTTTCAAAATGCCATAAAAATTAAATGATTACCTTAAAAGATACTCAGTATAATTAGGCATCAGAAAAATGTACATCAACACTAGAGCGAGATAGTGTTTCAACCCATCAAGATGACACTAGCCAAGAATATTAAAAATACCATTGAGTGCTGGAAGAATGAACAGATTTGTGTCAGAAGAACAGTCTGAAAGGTCCTTAGAAGCAAGCACGGGGAGACTTCACATGCTTTGGATATGTTATCAGGAGATGCCAGTCCCTGGAAAAGGCTGAAATGTTAGGTTCAAGTATAACAACAGTTTTGAAGATGGTGTAGGACTGCGCAGTGGTTCATTCTGCCTTGAGTTGGAACTGACTCAATAGCACCTAATGCTAAAAGCTAGATGCTTTTGATCCTAAATGAAAAGTGGATGGTCCAGCCTCCATACCAGCTACGTGGACAACTGCCCGTCCCCCCAGAAGAATTTACTTTAGAAGACGGCACTGAACCTGTAGCTAGGGGAGATGGACATGTCTGATCAGAGCACACAGGGGCAAATGAAGGGGGAGGAAGAGAGTGGAGCACACACTGGTCCACCAGGCTTGGAGGATGATTTTGGCACTCTGAACAGCCAATGTACAGAGTGGACCATATGGCTGATCCCACTATGAGACATGCCATCCCTTGCTGGCCCAGAGCCCTATGGGGACAATACCGGAGACTCTGTATTGGGACTGACCCGACTGGCCCTCCAACACGGAGGCAAATCACTAAAAGCATGCAGCAGAGCAACCATGAGAGCAGAGCGGGTAGCCCCTGAGGGAGTACAAAGGACAGACTCTGGGGCCAGAGCATGATACGCCATCAGACCTGACTGAAGGACACACCTATAGAAAAAAAAAATCAGACCTTGATCTATTTACAGGTTTTTCTTTCTTAAAAAATTTTTTTGTCTTTTAATTAATTTACTCTTTTATTGATCATTGGTTTTCTGTTGTTTTTTTTGTCATCACAGTGTTCTCACCCATCGCCTATCTTGCTATGGTTTGATTTTTGGTGCATATTATTATCTCAACAGATCTATCTAGATAAGATAGGCTGGAAGAATAGTCTGGAGGAGAAAACAACAGGACCAATGGTTCCCGGGGACATGGGAGAGAGAGAGGAGGGGGTAAGGAGGTGATGCTGACCAATCCAGCGACAGGGGAGCAACAAGTAATCCAAAATCCATCGCAAGGAGGGTGTGAGAAGCCTGGTAGGTATTCAGCAAGGGCAATGTAACCAAGAGAAATTACTCAAACCCAAGTGAAAGCTGAGCATGATAGTCGGACAAGAGGAAAGTAAAAGTAAATAGAGGAAAGAACTAGGTGACAAAGGGTATTTCTAGAGGTCTACATACTGGCATGTACATATGTAAATATATTTATACAGGAGGGTTCGTAAATAGATCAACGTGCATATATTTATAGACTTAGTATTAAGGCAGTAGATGGACATTGCCAAATACTGACTCAATGCAAGAAGACGTTATATTAAATTGGCATTCCATGATGAACACCTTTCCAACATGATGGTTGAAGAAAAATGTGTGCACTAGCAAATGTGGTGAAGAAAGCTGATGGTGCCTGGCTATCAAAAGTTATAGCATCTGGGATCTTACAGGCTTGAAAATAAAGAAGCGGCCATCTAGCTCAGAAGCAACAAAGCCCACATGGAGGAAGCACACCAGCCTGTGTGACCATGAACTGTTGAAGGGATCAGATATCAAGCATCAAAGAACACAAAAATCATGTCATTGTAAATGAGGGTGAGTGCAGAGTGGAGACTCAAAGCCCATTGGTAGGTAACTGGACACCCCCTTCCTGAAGGGATGTGGGGAGGAGATAAGCCAGTCAGGGTGCAGGGTAGCAACAATGAAACATGTTTCCTCTAGTTCCTAAATGCTTCCTCCCCCCACTATCATGATCCAAATTCTATTTTACAAATCTGGCTAGACAAGGGGATGTACAGAGAGATCGCCTTGGAGATTGGGTGGATGTTCCCACAGTAGCGTGGAGCCTCACAAGTGGTGGTCAGGCATTTCCCCCAGTCACTTGTAGGACCTCAGGATTTAGGCTGGGGATGCCCCCACTTTTTATAGGGGAGAACAACCTGTGGCCTGGTGTGTGGGAGAGGACCAGCGTGAATTCCCCAGCTGCTTGCCACACCAATAAGTGGGGGGTGGGAGCTCCCTCAGTTGGGCCTTCAGGTTTGCCCTAGGCAGAGGGGAGTGGCCTGGAGACAGCTATTGTCTTGTGATGGGAAAGAGAGTGAAAGGAGAGGAAAAAGAGAGAAAGAGGAAGACACAGACTGGGGCAATAATGCCAACCAGACTGACAACCACTCACCCACACACAACTAAAATGCACAGAGTAAACAAAGGTGACAACAGTAAAAAAAAAGAAAAGAAAAGAAAACAACTAAAAAGGAGAACCAAATCTGTGGAGGCTGTGGTAGGAAGTAGAGAAGAGCTAGATGGAGCGGAGAAAAGCAGAAAACCTGTAAGAAGAGTCCAATAAAAGGAAAAAGAGAGAAGAGAAAAGGAAGGAGAAGGAGAGAGTATTTTTTAAATGGTTAAAGAAATAACTGACCCTGTGTTATGCTGTGTGTAGCTCTGACTCGTCCTGTGTGCAGTACTGTCTTAGGGGTCAGGCTGCCCACTAGGAGGACAGGGTTGCCCTAGGCAGAGTGTAGGGCTCTGGAAACCAGCAGTGGTATGTGCAAGCAATGAGAGGGAGCAGAGAGAATCGTACAAGCTAAGAGAGAGGTGAAGAAAGCAAAGACAGAAAGAGGAAAGAAAGAAAAAGAGAATAGAGAGAAAGAAGGAAATAAATCCAACTGAGTTCACTAAGGTTGGCTGTGATGGTAAAGAGCAAGGAGAGAGAGAAGGAGGAAATAAAGTATAAAGTAGTAGCTGATCCCTGATTGCTTGGATGAGGGGCCAGAGCGGTTTAGACACTGCTCCAACATGGCAGGTCAGTGTGCCCTTTTAATGCCGGGACCCAGTGGTGCTGGGCAGAATTGCCCTAGTTGACGAGATCACCTTAGAGGCATGACGGAGGTTTCTTCAACGGTGCAGCGCACTGTAGGTGTTTGTCCCAGGTGCCTTGTGTGGTGTACAGCACTCCCACACAGGGCAGGCTGGAGTGCCTCCTGCTATTTGGGTTGATTTGCCCTAAGCGGAGGGAAGTGACCTGGAAGCCTTTAGTGGCATATGAGAGGAGAGAGTGGGAGAGAAGAGGAAAAAGAGGGGAAAAGGGGAAAAAAGAGGGATAAAGAAGAAAGCAAGTAAATAAAAGCCCAACACCAACCTGAGCACGTTGAAACTGAGTGCGGTGGAAAAGTTAGAAGGGCTAGTGAATAAAGTGAGAATAAGTAGAGCAGTGGGTAAGGAGGTAATGATACTTGATCACCTGTCCTTGAGGCCAGAGGAATTCCAACTCTTCCTCAAGGTCACGGGGTCATGGACTTGTAAGGTCTCTCTCTCTGGCCTAAATTCCAACCCCAGTCCTTGGCTCCCCGCGAGAAAAATTTCATGCGGAAGCCAGGCTCGTGATCCAAGTGAATTTAATGAGAGTTAAAAGAAGCTTCAGGTTTTACAAGGCACCCATAGGATTCCTTTGACCATGGGGCCTGGCAGAGACTGCCTCAGGTCATGCAAGGATCTCTCTCCTCCCAGGAAGACGACCAGACCACCCCTCTCCCTTCTGGTTCCTGCCTTTTCAAGGGTTCCCGGGGAGGCTGGTGAAGGACCCCAGGTCAATCCCATTGGCTGAACTGCAATCATCTGGCCCAGGTGGGCTGCTCCAGGTGCAACATCCATCGGAGCCCACGGGCAGGAAAATCCAGCTTTCCTATGCTGGCTCTCCTGGGCATGCGTTAATGGACTTTCCCATCCCTGATGTAGGGTTCCACAGATGCTGTGTGAGATTACTTCAAAAGCAAGATCGCGCCCGTGGCCAGGGGTCACTTGGGTGCTGGAGTACCTGCCTTGTGCTGCATGTAGCACTGCAGCAGGGGCTGGGAGGGGGCACTGGGGGGCTCCCTCAGCCCCGTCTAGGGCTCCAAGACCGGCAGGGCCTCCCCAGCTATGTGTAGAATCACTGAGAGGGAAGCTTGTTGTCCTATCTAGACTGCTGATGCTTCCTAGATCAGAGGATTTTCTTTTTTATCCCTCTGGCCAGCTAGAATGAAATTGTCTCCCACAGTCTCTGGGCTACAGCTCAGTGCTGTTTAAGGCTGACACTGCTACAGCGGGTCTTTGTTATGGTAAAAGCTGCCAGGCCCTGTGGCTGAGTTCTGGCATTCCTTAGCTAGGTTGCTTCTTATGCTGATTTATGTTAAGGACCTCCCCTATGTGGTGCTTGGAGCTGAGCAACCAGACTTGGGTTTGAGTTTTAAACCAATCATTTATGTTTCACCCTTAAAAAAAATTCTACTTGTGATGTGCTCAGATTTGGTGGCTGTCAAGCTGACCCCCAGAGGGGGAGATGCAGCTTATCAGGGGGGTTGTTTCCTAGTCGGCCAATTGGAACTAAATTTGCTCCCTGGACTCCCGACTTTCTGCCTTTTTCTCCCACACCATGATCTTCCTAAGGTAATAATATATTTTTTCTTCTACTCTAAATTATGGCTACCCACCACCAACCCCTGACCGTGAGCTCAAGGCATCCAACCGCATGGAGAGCTCAGTGTGGGGTTCCCCTCGTGTCTGAGATTCTGCCCCCTCTCAGGGCGTCCACCTGCAGGGATCCCTGCTCCAGGCAAGGGCATATCTGGCACCTGCCACTTCGTCAAAATTATAGTGCTTTAAAGCATTCTTGGTTTGCTTTGTGAGTGGAAATCCCACAAAAGAAGGGGTTCAGGAGAAACCCTGTTACCCTAGTTCTAATTTCAGAACTCCACCTCCCCGTTTCCTTCACCTAATTTCCTATTTTTCTGGTCTGGCAGCAGGAGCTCCAGATAGATGGGTCCTATCTGGTCGCCATTTTCTCTGAATCCCTCCATCTATTTTTTTTACACTCTTAAAAAGTACAAAACATTTACTCTACAAGCGCAAACAGATTTTCAAAAGCAGGGAAAAACCTGAACGTTCAGTACATGGTTCAATCGTCTTTTCATCTCTGTGCCCTAACTATGCTGAGCTCCATGGAACTGCATGGAGGGGAGCTATTCTGGCGTCATCGAGCCAAGTGAGTGTTTTGAATTACCTCAAGTGAATATTTGACTGGAAAGCATAGGGTGTAAAAAAACCCTGAAATCAGTTGGTGCACATCCATCACAAAGAACAGGGCCTTGTACTTAAACCTTTTTTCTGAAAATAAGCAGCCATCTAAGTGAGATATCAACTAAGGCCGCCCAGAACAAGCAGCACAGCCAGTGTGATGCCAGGGTGATAAATAATAGAATCTCAATCTGCAGGTATGAACAAGAATCAGAGCTTAAGTTCGGAACACCCAGTTTGCAAAAGGACTCAAATGCACATGCGGGGTGAATTCCCTCTGACCACAGTCCATGGACATGAACAGATACAGTTAAGTTCAAATGTAACACCTGATCATTTGATCTCTTCAGACTAATTTTAATCTGGTTCCAGTTTTTAGTATTTTTCACTTTCTGTTCGATTGAGGTTTTTCTCTCTTTTATCATTGTTAGTTTTTCTTTTCTACTTGTTTCTTGATTTTGTTTTGTATTTTTTTTTAATACATATGAAATCCAGGAGAGGTAAATCCAGAGAGACACTAACAGAATTAACAATCACCTAGGGACAGGCAGGGAAGATTTGGGGGAGTGAGGGGGGGGCTAACAAAAATGAATATAAAAGAAGGAAATGATGTAAACCTGATTGTGGTGAGGATTACACAAATCTTAATATGACTGAAGTATTGAATGATATATGTGAATTATATGAGAATTAAAATAAAACAAAAGCTGAGGTCAGAGATAGGGCAGCAATTTAGCCCTGAATCTCTTGGTGAAGATTGAATGTCATTTTGTGCCAAGAGCCCATTTTTCCACTCATGAAGTTTGGGGAACCGGCCATGCTCCTTCATCACTTTTCTTACCTCAATAAATGGGTACAGTTCACTCTTCTCCCTTTTCTTCTCTGTCACATACTTTGCAGCAGTCAGGGGAACAGAACTTACAGTCCTGAAAGGGATCCATGAGTGTTAGTCCAGGTAGACTAGAGAAACAAATCCACACTCAGATGTGTATAGGAAAGACCTTTATATACAAGAACAGTTGTATATTGAGAAAGCATTCCAGCCCAACCAAGATCAAGTCCATAAGTCCAATATTAGCCCATGTCTGATATCAATCTATAATGTTCTCTTCAGACTCATGAAACACCTTCAATGACCCCAAATGCAGGAAGATCACAGGTCAGTAGTTGCAAAGTCTTCTGCATCCAGTGGTGGTAGAAGCATCTCAGCTTTGGCAGGGTCTCCATGTGGCTCCTCCAGTTCCCAGGGCATGGGTTCTATCAGTGTGGTGCCATGTGTCTTGTTAGTAGGACATCTCTCAGGGAATGAGCAGAAAGATAGTCTCCTGCCTCCAAGGAGGAAATACCAGATTTCCCAGAACCCTGACGGGAAGGCCAGGCCCACAAAGAGGCCTCATTGGCCATAACCCAATAGAGAGACTAGAGTCTACCCCTTCACTCTTAATCCTCTCAAGTCCCAAATTGACACCAGATTGTATAACTACAACAGACCACCCCTTGTCCATTTGACATTTTCACAAAATTCTTTAGCCGTATATAATTTCAAAACAATAATAGAATCATATCAGTATCTAACAGTATAATATGAAAATGCATACATTTCACTCCGTGCCACCCTCCTTTAAACATAATATTCTGTAAGTGATGAAACAAAAATATCCTATGCTTAACAATTGCAGGTAAGGTACACCCACATATTAATCCTATAATTCTATGAATATATTCCAGTATCTATGAAATGTTGTAAGCTAGCCACTTCACGCCTTTATCTGGCCCATTTTGGCTATCCAGTTTCTCTACTGCCTACTTCCATCAACCCAGTGCTCTGAGGAGACAATCATATTCTTCAATATAAAGAGTCTTCATGCCAGTTGGAACCTTGTGAAGTCCACATCCACAAGAAAGTCAAAGCAGGACAGTTCGTCTACACAGTCTGCAGCAGTATATACCAGTGCACAGGCTCAACATTCTTCTCTTCATCTGGTCGGGTTCGGGTCAAGTCAATGTGGGCTCCCTCTCTTGGCCTCACCTCAGTGTCCATTGGTCGCATTGCCTTTAGGCCTTGGCCCCATCACCAATTCTCCACAACTCTAGTCCCCTCAGAGTAGGTCATGGACTTCAAACGAGTCAACCTGCTCTCATCTTCTTCTCTACTGCCTGTAAACCAGGTCCACGAGTGTCAGTGGTCAGAATGAACCCGCTGCTCTATTGCTGCTATTCTGCCACTTTCACTCAACAAGCAGATCCAGGTGGTCACCTAGCAATCATTTCAGGCTTCTACAGGCTCCCTTGAATGTTCAGTACTAGAAAGGAGTTTCTTCAGGCTTTGAGATTTTTTTCCAGTTTCTGACAAAAACCACTATTCAAAATTCAAATATTACAAAAGTTCCCTTTTAATGCACATGAAGCTCTTCCTCACAGTGGGAGCAGTGCACAGAAACGGACCTTGATGCTGGGCTGCTCTGTGCGTGCTTTGGTCAGTTGGGAGCTGCTGATTCACAGATTCACTTCACGTGGATGAAGATGCTTGTTTGCTTCCCCGTGAGTTTATCGCGCTTCAACAGAGAAGAACCCTGTTCTTGGGTTTTGCCTCTGCCTTGCTCCTAGCACCGCTGGAATAGAAAGATTACAAATGATTTTTTTGTTGTTGTTTTAAAAAACAGAAAAGAAATGCCGTGTACCTGTTAGGTAAGTAGAGGCAGAACTGAGGGTGGTCGCTGTGCATGCCAAACCTCCTCCCCATCACAGACAGTTGAAAGCTGCTTCAGGCTGGAAAGATGCACACATTTAGGTCCTTGTGACAGGAAGCAGGTCAACCTGGGCGGGCCCCCATCTAGACCAGGTGGGCTTAATTCAGTCAATGGGGTCAAACAGTACCGTCAGCCATGCCTACCAACAGGGTATGGGTGGGGGCCTCCCACCAGCTGTCATGCAACCCAGCGCGCGTGGGCTGTCCAGTCCGCCCCCACCCCCCACGAGCATATTTGCCTCTTCTATCCTTTATAAAGTCACTTGGATCACAAACTAGGTTTCTGCGTCAATTGGTTCTTGTGTGAAGCCAAGGACAGAGGTACATTTCTCCCAGAGAGAGCCCTCACATAACCAAATCAGATTATAGCCTTCAGTGTTAGGGTTCCAACGAATTTTGGGGGAATATCTCAAGTGGTAGTGGTAAGGACACAACTCAATCCATATTATCTCTTTATTTTGCTCAGCCAGATGCTTGCCCTTTGAGCCTGAATTGTTGCAAGGCTTATTACCCCATCAAGTGTTCCCAGAGCAAGCCCTAAATGGGCAGTAGTCACACACAAGGAAGATTTGCAGGGGACACTGTTAAGAATGATTAATGCTTAAGTGTTCCTTGTCTCCCCAAATGTACCATCTGGCAGAAAATTTCTTAGATCTCTCTCCTGGGAGAGATATACCTCAGCTCTTGAATAACTCTCCTGGTCATAGACGTCAAATTCCAAGCTTTTCATCCAACATTCATAAAGCTAAATAAATGTTACATAAACCTAAGTTCTCTATCTTGGATAAGACAAAGTAAAACCATGACTTGAGAAGGTTTTCATTGAGGACAGAGACAACTTCAGATATTCTAAGCCTATGAAATTGGTCATGATTCAGGCAACTTGCCAAGGAAGCAGGTAATACCTAGGTGGGAGGTGGAATGAATAAGAACTTGCACTAAGATTCCATTCCATCAGGTGCAGCTGGTGACTTTGGAGGCCCAGAGCAGGCAGTGGGAGAGAGAAGACCAGAGCAGGGGAGGGATGTGATGAGCTGGAGGGTAGAGGGAGGGATTATGTGTTGTCCTGCTGTCACCTCCCACCCCACTGTGACCCTTTAGTGATGTGGGCCCAGGTTTGTGATGCAAGTGGTTTTGAAGGCAGAGGGGACTCAGAGTGCTCAGTTGCCTGAGTGCAACCGCTGTATCCAGAAGATGGAGGAGATTCTCTTTCTGCTGGAACAGAAAAGTGCTTCCTGGCTGACCTACCAATACCCCACCTGGTTCACTGTTTTGACCTTGGGCATCCTGTATGGAGTGGGTTGCTTCTTCCTGGTCCTCCCCTTCCTTCCAAATACTCCACCTGTGCGACCACCCAGGAAAAGGATAAAGGTAAGAAATTCTCAACCCAGCCATAGGAGAGATTGATTTTTCCTTGTTTTATAAATTTTTCCTTTCGTAATTAATTTCCTGATAGGGGAAATCTCAAGAAAGAAGAGACCATCAGCCCTGGCTTTGGAATGTTGATGAGGGCTGGTGCGTCCTTACTCACTGTTAGGACTTTGTTCACTGCATTGGTATCATTTTATCCTTGCCTGCTTATGTTGATTTTCATTATTTCTGTTGGCTTTCCCTGTTTGTGAAGCACAGGAGGCGTGGATGCATCATGATCATGGACACAAGGGTTGACAGAGTTGCAGGTGGAGAGATCTCATGGCAGAGGGAGGGATTGTGAGATCAGCAGTGTGGAGAACTTCCCCATCGGGAAGCTAGGGAGTGAAGGGGGATTGATTTCAAGACGAAAAAATGAAGGAGGCCAGAGGGGACAGAGAGCTTTAGACCTGACTGTGATTACACAACTCCTTTTGAAGGCAATTTAACCATGGAGGGGGGGGGGTGTTGTTCTAAAATGGATATGGTAATCATTGATTATACCATTGCCCTTGATCTGATTGAACGACTGAACTATTGACTCGTATGATATGTAAATCATTTGCCAGTAAGATGAGCATTCAAAAATATTTCTCTTTGAAGATCTCAGACCTCCCATCTCTAGTTGTTATAGAGGGCAATAGGTAAAAATCCCCAATATAGTGACGCAGTGGCTAAGGACTAGATGACTAGACATTTCAAAGGGCAGCTCTCATCACTGGGTCCTCAGTCTCTTTCCTTGAGCTCCAGTCTCTGGGCCAAGGCTCCTTTTCTGTCTGGGCTAATTGAGAAAGCATGGCTGACCCCGGGGAGGAAGTGGTCAAGGGCTGGCCCAGAGCTTCAGCCTCCATAATCAAAATCTTGCCCACCAGAACACTGAGTGCTGAGAGTGTGTGCTCTCCGTGAGCAGAGGCAGGCTGACGGAAGAAATGCACTCTAGGTCTCACACAGAAGCTGGTTTCTGGGCTTTAGTCATTCCATGGAGATTGTCATTCTTCTAATCACCAGTAAATGCCTGCAGTTTGTCACAAAGAACAGATGCAGGATTGGATTCCAGCCTGACTTCCTCTCTTGTGCCCCAGCCTCAGGTGGAGACAAGGAGAAGCAGCAGGTCAAGGGACAAAGGTGACGCTCTGAAAGGTAAGGTTCTGCCCATTCAACCAAGCTCTGTAAGCTCTCCTGTCCCCTCCTCTGCAGGATGCCAGTGGCAACAGCCCGTCTCTCTCAGGTAATAATCCTGAACAAAAGGATACTGTGGATGGAAACAGAACCCAGATATTTCCCAGATGTACAGGAGGGGCCTAGGATGGGATGAAGGCTGGCCAAGGTAGGACCCAGTAGGGGGCAGTGGGGGTGTCAGGAGCAGATTCTGGTGGATTTGGAGGTGGAACATTGAGGGGTAACTGCGATAAGCTGTGTAACTTTGCCAAGGTTCAGATTGCTCACTGAGACCCCACAGACAATATTGGAAACCGATGCTCCTTGAAATGCCAAAGCACCTCCTGCCCGTGGGAGTAAGCTATCATTTGACCTTGAGCTCTGGAGAGTCCAACGTCCTAAGTGCACAGCCCGTGTGACATTCCTTTCGGTCCTCTGGGAGGGCTGCACCATAACGGTTCTCTTGATTTCCAGTTTTCCGAAGCTTCCTGCAAGAACTATATGGCGCTCAGAACCTGCGTTTGCGTCTTAGGCAGAAGTAAGTAACCTTCCTGCTTCACCGCGGGGTGCATCTTCCAACCAGGGTGCCTGTGTGGCCTCGGGCTGCAGAGCAGCTGGGATGCGCTGGTTTGGGGGACACTTTCAGGGATGGGCAGAGAATGACAGGAGTCCCGGGCAGTGGGGTGGGGCAGGAAGAGCAGGCCATCAAGGCTTGGGGAGGGGCTGAGCTTGCACCGACCCTTGCTAGCCTGCTAGGTCTCTTGCCCCTTCAGTCCTGGCTGTAATCTGGTCCTTCTGTCTCCTGCAGCCACTTGGGAAACCCACTTGACACTGGCAGCTTTGGTCAACAGAAAGCTCAAGCCCTCTCTGGTAGCTGGCGAAATAGAGGTACGGCTGAAGTCCACGTCGGTACGCGCGCCCCACACGGTTCTGCGGCTCATCCATTCCGGACACCTAGGTCTCAGAACTCCACCCTTCCACGGGCCCAGATGTGCATCTCAACTTCTCATGTCTTACCCGCCTTGAGTCAATCACCAGACTGCGCACATTCCCATGAACCTGACAGTCTTTCACCCACACCACTGGCTCTTCCCTCACCCAGTGCCAAACCCCCGGATTCAAAGGCCTACCTGCAGCCTCCAAGCACTCTCTGGGACTCACCAGCCCCGCACCCCACAGGGACTCGTTCTCAGAATGACTTGTTGGCAAGGCCCAGGCAGAGCCCATCTCCACACAACCGCTGCTCCACACCTGCCATGGCAGCCATCACAAGTCAGGATCCCACAGGCCTCCCTACTGCCTCCCCACCCCAGTGTTGGGCAGCTGCCAAGAACTTACAGCTTCCCTCCTTGGAATACTTTGGGTCTCTGAAAGAGCACTCTACCTGGCACCCCCAAGAAGACACCTTTCGGGAAGGACCCACAAAGAGGCAGGGGGAAGTAGGGAGGCCCACCTTGCTCAACCCCAATGTCCACAAGCTGCTGGAAATAGAAATCACAAAGGCAGAGAAATGGAATATTTGGGAAGAAAAAGGAAAGGGTGTATCAGAATACCATCTGCAGGCCTTAAATATGTTGAAGGCACTCGATGGGGAGCAGATCACTGCACCTCCCCAGCCCTTCTGGAATGCCAGCATCAAAGCAGAGCAGATACCCAGCGCTCAGAAGCATTTTCCACAAAAATTCAGTGAGTTTTTCTGGGGTCTACCTTTTCTGCACAGCGAGTCTCTGGCAGCTGCTCTCAGGGTCTCTGGATCCACCCTAGAGTTTCCCACTGTCTTATTTAATGAAATTCCTAATGCCTTACCAGCTCAAATGCAAGCTAAAGAGTACCCACTCTTGTTGCAACGTCACTCCTTGCCCTACACTGAAGGCCGATTCCAACTTTTACTTCCAACTGCATGCCAAGCCCAGGCCCCACCGCCGGCTACAGTCCTGACTCCGCCCGGTCCACAGCCCCGTGGCCCACTCGCAGTACCTTTTCCTCCTCCTCACAAGAGTCCCTGTGATGAATCCTGTCTTACCGTCCACACTAAGTCCCAATCACGCATTCCAAATTCACTTCAACAGCTGGAAAGCCATTTTTTAAAGAAACAACAGGAAAGTGAGAGTTCTTTACCCTTTATGATACCACCACCCCAGGAAGCTTTTTGTCTTCGCAAACCCACTCATCCCCAGGACAATCAGAAGGTCCAGACCCCAAAGACAGACCCCAAGCTTCCTGGCTGCTTGAAGCAATCGGAGCTCCACCGCCAAGAGAACTTCCCTCAATTGCAGGGGCCCCTCGGCAATGGGACTCTTGAGTCTCTGACACTAAAGCAGCCTCAGGAAAAATGGCCAGGGACTTGTCTGGATATGAAGCAGCCCGAATGCTCCTGCTCAACACCTGGAGACAAGCAGGGGAAGAATGTAATGAAGACGGTGTCCCCAGGAAGATGCACACACCCTGGACCGTCGCTTGCGTGCTGCAGAGCCGGTGTCCAGCTGAGGAACAACTCGGTCAATGGACAAGGGAATTACTTGAGGAAAATATCCAAATGTAATCTATCTCTCTGTGGATCAGGAAACTACTGCCCAAAAGGAACTCCGGGAGCCGACTCAAAGGAGTTAAGTGATTTGAGGATACACAAGGGGATTAACGCAGGAACTTACACCCTAAGGGGTCCAAATAAAATCCTACTGGAAAACACCCTGAATGTCCACATGTGCAGGAAGGTGGAGCAGATTAGAAAGGATCAGATCCCTGGCATTGTTTGCCGTTCATGTCTTGCGACCACGCACGCTTTGTCTATTTCCCTGACCCACCCACATGTTGTCAATGTGGCCTCCTGGGGAGAGCTGGAAGATCTGAACACAACGCAGAGCCTTTCCTTTCTCAGCCCGGGCACTCAACAGGTGCTGGACTCGCATATCGTAAGGCTCCAAATGAGGCAGAGGTGGTGCATGCCCCTCAAAGTCCTTGAGCCCACAAACCTCTGTAGGACAAGAAAAGACAACGCAATGTCCTTTCCAAAGTCCACCTGCTTAGCCACCCCTAAGTATTGAACTAACCTAGTAACTGAGGCTGTCAAGGTCCTGGGAGAACCCTGTCAGGCAGGCTGGGGAGAGAGAGTGACCACAAAGAAATCAAGCCCTGCCCTGGAGAGTCCTTTTGCTGATTGCTCCCCTACAGAGGAGCCTGTTCAGGGAACCCCAGCCTACCCCCCACTTGATAATGACAGTGGATGCTCATTGGCCCTCAGGCAGCCGTTTCCAGCCTTCATGCCCAGTATCCTTGGCAGAACCTTCCAGAATGAAAGTGTCCAGAGAGAGAGAGCCTAGAGCAAACCTCAAATCCAGTACTGACCAGCAAGGGGTCAAGGAAAGAGGGTGCTAGTTGTGCCCCAGGAGGCCCCAGATTGGAAGTGAACTCTGAATGTCCATCTTCAAGAGCCAAAGAGACAGGGTTGGTGGTGGTCAAGAAGTCCTCTTCAATAGAGCTAGACGATAGAGACACTTTCAAAACCAGTGTGCTGGCAAAATCTCAAACCAATGATGTGGACCCGGGGGTGCTTCGAGTCTCTAGGATGTAGTAAAAGTTTCCTGCTACCTGGAAAGTGTGCTCCAGTTCCTGAAAAGCCAAGCCTTACAGCACGAGTGTGCAGTGAGATTAAGCTCCAGGTGGAGGTAGAGGCAGAGGATGGTTCTCCATGCTGTCCTGTTGACGGGCTCCTTCAGGACTGCACCACTGATGTGCTCACTGCTACCAATGTTTTGCCTTCTCAGGTGGTCCATTGCCGCCCCCAGCATTTGTTCACTGGGGATAAGCCAATATGTCAAGGGCCAAGTGGCTTCGTGGTGGCTAGAGCAAGTTACATGGGGCAGCAGAAGCTCAAAAGCCCCAACCTTCAGGACCCCTCGACAAGGTGAAGGAAGGATGCTGTTCCCACTGACAAGAGGGAGACTCATAAATGGCCCAATCCAGAAGAGCATGGAAAAGGATTAGCGGGAAGAGGCATCTCCCAAGTCTGTGGGTTAAGCCAGCCTGTGCAAGACAAGGCATTGGCTGAGTGCCTTGAGATCAAGTCCTCACAGCTCCCACCAGAGAAGGGACAGCTTCCTGCTGAGGGCCACAGCAAAAAATGGAGGAAGCACTTTGTCCAGTGGATTTGCTCCAGCAAAAAATCTACAGGACACGGTGATCCTTTGCAAAAAGGAAAGCCCGTATTACCCTGTGGTCACAGCCTTGGGCCCCTTCAAAGACAACCAGTGTCTCCTAACAAGGTCACGGAGGCTCAGGTGCTCACGACAGATGTTGGCCAAGTCCTAGAGGGGACACCAGGCTGTCATCAGGAGTATCTTGCGTCAACGTTATGTCCACGAAAAGAAGCGCAGGCCTCAGTTAATGGATGTTCCTCCAGCTGCAGGGCTCCTTTCTTTGTAGAACACAGGAGAGTGGCAAGTGTGAGACCCTGCCTCCACCAGGCGATACCTGCTGCCAGAGCCTTCCCACCACGAGCACCTGTATCAGGGATGTATTCACAAATTTCTGTCCGTTCAGGGGATTCAATATCAGAAGCCACACTCAGGCATTGCCCCCCGGGGTGTTTGTGTGCCCAATCAGCTTGCAGCAGCAGAGGCGGAGGAGGTGGGCTTACTCCAGTTACCCTTACCACTGCCCACGTCACTGTCTTCGAGAATATGTCTTATCTGGCAAATTAGAAGACGCTTCTTCTGCTCTGATTAGTAGGAAAGTATCCATGCCAGCCACTTTAGCCTGTTCTGCACAGGCTAATGGCTTCTCTCAGCCATGATATTCATTGTTCCATAATAGAGATTTTCCCCCTCCTACATTAAAGTGTGACTTCTGTGCTGCATGGCGGGATCTAGAGGGGGTGTCATGTGTGTTAGTCTGTGTAGACTAGAGAAACAAAATTCACACACTCATATTTTATGAGTTTTATATAAAGGTTAAGTGAACATTGAAAAGCATCCCAACCCAGTTCAATCGAAGACCACCAGTCCAATAGTATCCCATGTGTCTGACACCAATCTACAAAGTCCTCCTCACAATCCAAAAACACACGGGGAGACAATGACTGCAGGAGGAAATTGTAGTCCATGTGCTGGCAGGTTCTCCATGAGGCTGCTGCAGAAACCAGGGCTGCAACAGGGTAGGTCCATGCGGCTTCTCCTCAGGGATCTCCCAGGAAATGAGTCTTTCCAGCTGCTTTAGGGACCTAACAAATGCATATCCACCCTCGTGGCACTATCAGAGAGCAAGAGACCAGAAAGGCTAGGCTCACAGAGCCATTGATCTCCCTGCCCTTCAATTAACCCCACATGAGTTCATTGACGAGGTTGGCATAATATACCTTTAACTATGTTAGATACTGCGTCTCCTTCTCTGAGTGCTAGCTCTGACTTCTCAAAGGGCAGGGCTCTGGAGGAGGTTTTCAGCAGTGTTTCCCACCCACTTCCATCCCAAGTTCTTCATTTTGCACCTCTTATGATTTATGGTAACACCCCTACTGTGAAAACCTCAGAAGGTCCCAACACAGTGAAGAATGTTCCCTGGTGCCATTACTTTGTCTTCAACGTTATGTGGCTGCAGTTGATAGGTTTTGAGAGGCGCAATCCAGCCAAGAAATTCCATCGAGGGTCCAGAAGAGGTTTAGACCAAAGTAGCGTCTCATGGTACCAAGCAGGCATGAGACATGTGGCGGCCTGTCTAAGTCCCACATGTGCATTTGATGAAGGCTGCCAAGTTTGGCATGGAGGTTCCGCCTCAATACACCTGTCACAAAATGTGAAATGACATATTTTGCTACCTTTGCCTCTCTCCCAGCCTAGGGTAACCTCCAGGATGGAAGTCCCAGGTCTGACACATGTGGGTGGGAACTGCTAGGGAGGCTGCCAGCGGGGGAATCTGCTCACCCACTGCACCAAGGGAAAATCCGGTTCACAGCTCACATGCCTTCCTCTGTATATAAACCCGGAGAAGGAGCAACAGCTTAGGCTGAGTGGTACAGGATGAGCGTCTGTGTAATAACCACTAATGGTTAGGCACCATGGACACAGGGTAGGGAAGGATACAGTGAAGAAGAATATGAAGCGTTGGACGTAGCAAAGGGGGCCAAAGAGCATGAGGATCCCCAGAAATGACGCAAGACACAAGCGGAGCTAACACAGGCTTACAAAGGGGAATCGGCCAGGTGCTTCACCCCAGCTTTAGCTAGCTGCCCCCACAGCAGAACTTTATCTCCTACAGAGAGCACTGGGTTGGATAGCAAAGGCACAGCTTTCAAGCAGGGAAGGTTACTTTCTCAATACTATCTTTAGTGGGGCGACAAACTGTTATTTTACTTGATTTCCATCTCCTGACTGGGGGAAGGATGAGTTGATAGCCAGGGTGGGGTAGAGTGGGGATGAGTCAATAACAGGGTGCCAGGACTCAGGAAACATGACCCCAGGCTTTTGGGCTTCACACATGCATACACACACGCGTCCGCGCTCTAGGAATGTTCTCACGAAACATGACCCCAGGCTGGTGGTCTTCACATGCACACACACGCGTGCGCACACACACACATACATGCTCTAGGAATGTTCTCAGCAAACATGACCCCAGGCTGGTGGTCTTCACACACACACACACACACACACACACACACACACACACACACACACACACACGCTCTAGGAATGTTCTAAGGAAACATGATCCCAGGCTGGTGGTTTTCACACACACACTCACGCGCACACTCTATGAATGTTCTCAGGAAACATGATCCCAGGCTGGTGATCTTCACACACACGCACACACACACACACACACACACACGCGTGCACGTGCTCTAGGAATGTTCTCCGGAGAGAGTGGCTTCTAAGGACTGAGTGCTGCAAAGAAAGTCACAACTGGGAGCAGCCTTCCCTTCCCCTAGAGACTCCTGGGAAATCAGGATGTGCACGGAGATTAGACATCACCTGTCTTGATAAGGGAAACCAGTTCAATAGTGGTCAGTGTTTCCTCTGTGCTTCTAACACAGGGTTTTATTTCCTGGGCACCAGATTATAGAAGAAGGCAGGAGGGCCCCCCAAAATATGATTAGTTGATCCGCTAGAGTAAATTCTCATGTGCTTAAAAGAACACCCCTGGTGGGCCAGGGTTTACTGTTTACTGAACTAAACAGTAAAGGATGGCGAGGAAGACATCCACTGAGCCTTGACCTCCATGCCTCAGTCAGGACACCAAGTGTGTGTGTGGGGTGGGTGGGGACTGACACCAGTGGTGGAGGAGGGAAGTGGACATAGGCCCCAGAGACTGCTGGTACAGCAGCATGATGTTGTTTCTGGAGTCCTGATTGTGCCAAGGCAGCCTCTGGAGTGACTGTGGCAGTAAAAAATCAGATTCTGGATCTGCAGAGCCTGGATCTGGGGCCTCTTGGGTAGCAGGTAGCTTGGGTGTGTTCCTAGAGAGAGTGAAGAGCTGGACACCGGACTCCCCGCTGCTGAACCCTACCGTTCGTGCTAGGTAAGTGCACGGAGATGGAGAGAAGACCCTGAAAGAACAGCAAGGGGTGCATGGACCAAGCCCCTTCCCTTTCCCCTGCCACCAGGTCCTCTTATATGGTGCTGTGAGGTCAAACAAAGGGAAGCCCACTCAGACCTGCAGAGACCTCAGCGAAACAACTGCCCCCCACCCCCCACAATTCAGCAGACATCTCACAAGGACACTCACACATACCCGAGAGAGAAACCTCACACACATACTTCCTTGGAGACTTCCAGAGAGACTCAGAGGCCTCGCACAGAGACTTCATATGAAGTTCTCAGCATCCTTTATGGAGACTTCTCAGAGACCCCACAGGGACCTCACACAAAGCCCTCCCACATAGCTCACTGCCAGCACGGGAGAATTAGCAGCCGCTGTCCACCCCTGAGCTCCTGGAAACTTTCACACATTGTCTGCAGTGCCCCCCATGCTTGTGCATCTTTGTCCTCATAGCCTTGCTTGGGAACAACAGAATCACAAACTGCACGTAGTTGTGTGCAAATTTTTTCCACTGAAACGTTTTCACTAGCCTGAACTCTGAAGTGTAGTTTACAATTGAAATACAAGTAAAACTGCCAACACCAAATGAGAGTGTGATTCTAGATGGTGTGCAGTCAAATGTCGTACGCCACACTTTTACTTTTGCTTCGGACAAATTCTCTAATTGGTGGGGAAGTGACTGACTACTTTGGAAGCAACAGAACAGTCCATCAAATGGGCTTCAGGACTCAAATATATAAATAGACATCTGATCTGAACTCAAACTCATTCCCCAAGGGGCTCATGAACCTAATTTTTTTGGAAGAGTGAAGGAACCCACATGAAAATAACAAAATGTACATCACATTGTGTCTGTCTGGCTTAATTTCTCAATGAAACAGCTGTCATATCTGAAGATATTCAGGGCAACATTCCTTTTATAGCTCTGTCGACATAATTAATATGATTTTTCTGTGAAATGTAATATTTCTAAGTTATGCAAAGTCCTAATGTTTATCTACCACAACAAACTGATAATATTTCGAAGGATGAAGAAATAGATCAAGAAATAATAATTAATGAAATACACATTTTCAGGTAGTACCATTTACAATAGCCAAGCGTAAATGAAAATATCTATATCTATACTTGAATAAAAAAACAACAGATTTATATGAGGAAAACTACAGAAATTACAAGAAATCAAGTGTGACCTCAGCAAATGGGATAATATCCCATGCTCCTTGACCAGACGACTCAATGTAGTACAGTTATCAGTTCTACTCAAGGCACTAGACAAGTTTAATTCACTCCTGATAAAATTACCCTCATCTTTCTTCAAAGAATTGCAAAACCACTGATTACTAACTTCATATGGTAAGGGCATAGGTCAGGGGTTGAACCTACAAACTTCTCCTTGGTAGAAAGATAAAACTGTTCTCATAAAAGACTTGTAGGCTGGCTTTGAGTTGGAATTTTGGGGTCATTTAGGATTTTTTTGTGGCATGTGATTTTTAGGGCTTTAAGGTCATTTGGGGTCATTTAATTTTTTTGCGCATTAGGGTGGTTTGGGCTTTAAGGGTGTTTTATAAGGTTTAAGGGAGTTTTTAAGGGATTTAGGGGTGATTTTTTGGAGTGTATAGGTATTTTTTAGCAGGTAGGGGTGTTTTTAGTGATCTTACAGGGTTTCTTAGAGATTTTAGGGTATTTTAAAATATTTTATGTGTTTTTCCCCAGCATTTTATGTTTTGTTGGGGCTTTCATGTTGTCTTCAGGGCATTTATGTGGTTTTGGAAGTTCATGGTTTGGGAATCTTCTAGGGATATGATTTGGAAGTTCCACATGTTTTGGGAGGCATTTAGTGTGTTATTTGTGGCTTCAGAGTGTTATTTGAATTTTAGGGAATATTATGGCTTTTCAGACATTTTAAGGCTTTTAGGGTGATTTTAGTGTTTAAGGGTGTTTATTAGGCTTATATGTGTTTTTATGGCTTTTAGTGTTTTGTTAAAATTTTAGGGTGCTTCTTAAGGCATTAGAGTGTTTGGGGGGATTAGGTTTTGGTTTTCAGGGCTTTAGGGTTTTGTTGGATTATTTTTTGCTTTCATGGTGAATTCATGTCTATTAGGCTGTTGGACTTTTACAGGGTTTTATAGTGCTTCGGGTTGCTTTGTAGGGATGTTCTTGGGGTTTTAAAAGACTTTTAGCGTGTTTTTAGGGCTTCACGTGTTCTTTATTTTGCGTTTAAGGCATTTGCATAATATTAGGGCATTTATTATGTTTTCGGGACGTAAGGAGTTTTTTTTAAGACTTATGGCGCATTAGGGTGTTTTAGAAAGCCTTTTACCATGTATTTAATGGTCTTAAGATGTTTTAGAGGGTCTTTAGGGGTGGTCTTAGCATTTTAGAAATATTTTAGACGTTTTAGGGTTTTTAAGGCATTTATAGTGTTTTTACGACTTTTAAGGTGTTTTTAGAACACGCCTGACAGGTACACACTATTTCAATCAGGCTCTGGTTAGTGCCTCTCAATCAATTGGTGACATGGGAGTCTGGATAATGGATTACCTTTACTCTGCAGATGAGAAAACTCACTCAAAAAGACACAGGTGTTGACCCACAGGCACACAACTGGTTAACAACAAAGACATATTCACAACCAGTGTTGGGAGCCAGAGCCCTAAGCCCCACATACCTGTCCCCAGCCGAACAGTCAATCTATCCTGAACCATCAAATGATCTGAGCAGATCCTCCCACCCAACTCACCTTCCCATGCCAAATATTTTATTTCAGAAGGTGGCAGTGAATCTGCAGCTCTGAGAGAGGGACATATCTGATCGGAGCACATGGAGCAGATGAAGGGGGAGGAGGGGAATGTGGAGCACATCCTGGCACACCAGGACTTGAGGATGATGTTCCCACTCAGAGAATCCAGTCCACATAGAAGACCACATGGCCAGCCCCACGATGAGACAAGACACCCCTCAAAGACCCATAGCCTTAGAGGGGACAACACTGAAGACACAGTGTGGGAAATGCGCCCGAACTAATCCTGCCACACCGAGGCATAACACTAAGGGGGTACAGCAGAAGAGCAAGAAAACGAAGCATCAAGGTCCCCAGGGAATGCCAAAGGATGACTTTGAGGCCAGTACTTGGTACACCAACAGACTGGACTGGAAAACACTCTTAAAGGCCAACAAACCGACCTTGAACTAACGATGAGCCACTTCTTTCTTGTTGAGTTGTTTTCATTCATTGTCATTGGATTTTGGTTGTTTTGTTGCTTTTAGTGCTTGGTTTTGCTCTGTCTTGTTTTGTGTATGTTATTACATCTACAGGTCTGTCTAAATAAGATAGGCTGGACGAACAATCTGGAGGAGAGAAAACAGGACCAACACTTCTGGGGAGACATGGGAGAGAGGGAGGTGTGGGGAAAGGTAGTGGTGTTAAGAAACCCAGAGAAAAGGGAAGAACAGGTGATGCAAATCGGTGGTGAGGGGGATGTAGGAGGCCTGGTAGGGAGTGATCAAGGGAAATGGAACCAATGGAACCAAGAGGAATTACTGAATTACTGAAGCACAAATGAAAAGTGAGCATGGCAGTGGGCCCAAGAGGCAAATCAAAGGGAATAGAAAAGCAAGCTAGGAAGCAAGGGTCAATTATAGAGGTTTAAAAAAAGGCATGTACATATTTAAATATATGAGCATGGGGAAATAGATCTATGTCCCTATATTTATAGGTTTTGTATTAAGGTAGCAGATGGACATTGGGCCACTGCTCAAGGACTCCCTCGTTGCAAAAATACTGTTCTATTAAATTGGCATTCTATGATGCTCACCTTCCCTACACGATCACTGAACACAAAGCAGGTACATAAGCAAATGTGGTGAAGAAAGCTAATGGTGCCCAGCTATCAAATATATAGCATGTGAGGTCTTAAAGGCTTAAAGGAAAACAAGCGCCCATCTAGCTCAGAAGAAACACAGCCCACATGGAAGAAGCACACCAGCTTGTGTGATCATGAGGTTTTGAAAAGATTTGGTAGCAGGCATCATCAGAACAAAAAAAATCTTATCATTGCGAATGAGCGGGGAGTGCTGGGTACAGACACAAAGCCCATTTACAGTCCTCTGGACATCCCTAACAGAAGGGTGTCAGGGAGGAGATAAACCAAGACAGGTACCAGATAATAACGATGAAACACAGCTTTCCCCTAGTTCCTACATGTTTCCTATCTCCCACTATCATGATCCCAATTCTAATTTACAAATCAGGCTAGACTAGAGAATGTACACTTGGACAGATAGGAACAGGAAACATGGGGAATCCAGGGTGGATGAGCCCTTGAGGACCAGTGTTATGAGTGCAGACTCGGGAAGGGTGGAGGGAGGGTAGGTTGGAAAACGGAAACCGTATACAGGGATCTACATTTAACCTCAACAGAAAAGTGGGTGAAGGAACATCAGACAGTGCAAGATATGAGAAAATAATTAGTAAATTATCAAGGGTAGCTCGAATGGAGGGGGAAAAATGAGGAGCTGAGGCCAGGGGCTTGGGTGGGGTGGAGAGTGGATATTTTGAGAATAATGAGGGCAATGAATGTACAAATGTGCTTTACACAACCGATGTATATATGCATTGTGGTTAGTGTTGCATGAACAATTTAAAAAAAGGTCTGGACAGAGGGCACATGCAAGGATGATCTCAGGCTGGATTAGATCAGCAAAATCACCTCCTGGAGTTGCCTCACCCTGTGTCTATTCCTGAGTCAGGCATGAAGCTTAGGGCCCATAGTCCCAGGAGCTGGACAGGGAGGGAGGCGGGGTTCTGAGGTCATTCCATAGGGGCAATGGCCCTCCTGTCCTGCCGGGCCCACCCTCCTTTGTAATCCTGCTGGCTGGAGCACGGCTTTCATGGAGTCCACACCATGGGAGCTCTACTACTCATGGGGGATTGGCAGGAAGCCTCTGCTTATGCGCACACACCACCACCTAGCTGGAGGATCTCTGTGAACAAAGCCTGAGGCAGACAACAAGCCCACTAATTGATGCTGTAAGAGATACAATCAGCATCCAGAAACCTGCAACTGGGAGTAAGAGGCAGCATACTTGGCCCCAGCCACTCCCACTGCCATCTTCAAGGAGTGACATTCTAAAGCAGAGGGTTTTCAAAAGGCACTGCCAGGACTGTGGAATGAGCAGCTCATTTGTGGACATGGATACTGTGTGATCCAGAAGTATTACCTCTTCCTTTCCATTCAGGTGAGACAAAAAAAAGTTCCAAATAGAAAGCCATGCATCTAAACAGTATCCAATAGCCACTCATGTGCAGTGCTGCTGCCTCCAAAGAGCTTTCCTAGGTTTTTCTCTCTGTGGACAGATATACCTTGGTCCTTGGCTCTGCATGAGAAAGAATTCACGCCAAAGCCAGGTTTGTGATCCAATTGTGTTTTAGGAGAGATAGGGAGGCATGGTAGGCAACCCTGGTGGACCCCAGTGGCTGAATTGAATTTACTTGGCCTAGGTGGGTCAATGTGGGTGCAGCACCCACCCAGGTGTACCTGGCCTTCCTGACTGGAAACCTGGACCTCTGAGCACGCTCGGTGTGCCACTCTTTCCTGGGTGGCTAGCTTGGCCCTCTGAGCATGTATCATGGACAACCTAGTTCCTATGCTAGCTACCTAAAATTTACACCCTGAAGAGATATGGACCCAAATCTTTGGGGTACAAGGCGACGACATCTTTAGGTCCTTCCTGCTGGCAAAAGGGTGAAGTGGGGCTTTGGGTCCATACCCTTTCTACTCTGCTGGGAGGGGTTGTCCATTCAGGTCTAGGATGGATAAGGTTGAGGTGGTCCAGGAGATGGTGGTCCTAGAGGTGGCACACTTGGTTCAGAGGGCTTGGTAACTTGAGAACTTCTGGAAAAACAAACAAACGGACAAGAGGGTGAACAGTTTAACTGAGACAAGGCTAGGCTTGTGAGGTGGCAGTGCCCTTGAAATTAGGTGAGTGTCACAGGAAACAAAAAAAATCTTAGGATTATCAGGCATGTGTGTTTGTTCGTTCTAAGTATAGGCACGGGAGTAAAAGCATCCACAATTTCCCCTATGAGGGTACAGGGTTTGGGAACTACTGGGTGCACTGAGATCACTGTTTCATTTATGATCCTAATGTTTGGACCCACTGCTAAGAACCATGCTTCTATTTAATCCTATTATCCCTCAATTATTAACTTTGGTCAAACAAATTTTGTTTTCATTAATTACTTTCATAGTTATCTATCTATCTATCTATACACACACACATTTAATTGAATGGAATGAAAAGGTCATGCGTTATAGCGTTAAATTGTAATATTGGAATACTACAGCGGGAGTCAACAGGGATCAAAAGAAAGTAAGTGTCTGAGTCATTTTTAATTTTCTTGGCTTCAAATTGAATAAAAGACTTGTAAATTACCCAGAGACCAAATTCCCATGGTGCCTCCTACAACGGGTAGAATGTTTAGGGATGTTTCAGGGCTGGGAGATTAGTAACCCCTAAGTCCAGGATCCCTTAGGGCAGGGGTCCTCAAACTGTTTACACAGGGGGCCAGTTCACTGTCCCTCAGACCGTTGGAGCACCAGACTATAGTTAAAAAAAACCAAACTATGAACAAATTCCTATGCACATTGCACGAATCGGCTACTAAGTAGGACATGCAGAGGCAGCAAAAACACCCTGAGGGTGGGATAAATGTCGTCAGGCCACATGTGCCCCACGGGCCACAGTTTGAGGATGCCTGCCTTAGGGGTTCCTGGGTGCACTGGGGATGAAGGTCTCTACTGCTCCTCAAAAGGAGAAATGCTGTAACTTCTGGCATTTCGGCCCACTTTCCAATCACTTTACAAAACTGTTCCAGGTGAATCAGGGTTAGAAGGGAAAGTGTACCATTCTCTGGCCACCATTCTCCTTTCTCAAATAAAGTTGCATAGTGTATCAGCTTTTGTTTGTCTAGCCTCTGTGTCAACTCTATCCCAATTGGACAGGATTCATGCAAGGGGGCAATTCCTGAGTATGAAGCTGCTAAGTCCCATCTAGAAAGCACAAAAGAAGGCTATGTAGAGCTTGCTGCCTCAAGGTCAATAAACCCCACTTGAGAGCGAGCCCTTTATTGCCCTGAATCTGTTGCCTCAGGAAGATGCCCCAGCAAGAAGTAAGGGATCAAAGACAACTCACTGAGGTCGACTTTAAGTCCAACCATTATTCTAGACAAGCTAGGAGAACCACTGCTTGGAATGGCCCCACGGCCCTCCAAGATGCCTGCTGGCGGGAGCAGACTCTCAAATCTCTGAAGGGAAGGGGCATCTGGAAGCTCAGGGAACCTTAAGGGAATTGGAATTTCTGTCTGGAAAATCGTGGCAGTGGAACTGTGTAGTAAGAGCTTTCCCCAAAAGTGCCTTAAGCAGCAACACTGAAAGCCTAAAGGTAACAGTTACACAGGAAGGGTTCCATATGCCATTGGCCTAAGCCTGGGCCACGGAAAACCAGCCTGTAACAAGGAACAAACCTACACTGGTAGAACACTAACACTATAACGCCTCAAGTTTTAAATTCAGGAAATAATTTTAAACATTTTTATTCTTTACTTTCATAGTTATCAATATGTATATATGGCATTCAAATATATAAAACGTGCAATGTTTTTGAAATGTAACCAAATTGTCACATTGATAATTTATAAGTTTGGTACTAGATAAGTTTCAATTAAATGTTATAAAAATGTTGTGCTGGGCATTATAGGGCTAAAGCAGCTTGTTTGAAAAGCCAGGAGAAAGGGAATGGAGGGGAAAAGGGAAATATTTGGCTCCCAGGACAAGGCAGGGCTAACTCCCAGGTCTATTCAACCAGCTCCCTAGGCAGTGCCCTTCCACATGTTTGGGCTGGTGGGCACCATCTTGGCCAGGGTCACAGGCCCCGTTTCCCCATGGCCACAATGGCGGCTATATAGGATCTCTGGGAAAAGCTTAAACAGCCTTGACAAGAGTGAAGCCATTATGAGCTGACAGAAGGCACCATGTAAAGTAAATAAAGTAGCTATGAACTGTAAATGAACTAGCTGACATAGGGGAGGTAGGCTGTGCAGATGTGCCCAAGGGAATGTCCCAAAGGATATGGATGCTCAGAAGATTCGCGAGAGCTACCAGAGCAGTCTTTGTTCAACTAAGAATGACTAACTGCAACACCCTGCTTCTCTACTCTGCCTGCTTGCACACCTGCACATTGCAAAAGTATAAAAACCTTTGGACAATTAGACTGGGGCTGCTCAGGAAAAAAAAAACTTTTTCTGTTGAACTTGCCAGCGGTCGGAGTAGTTTTCTTTCTGGGAATGGAGAGTGGCTACAACATTTCGAGGTGCACCGAGATCCAATTGCCACTGTCTGGGCTTGCTTAGAAAGGAAACCTCCTTAACAGGAGTGCTCTCCCCAGAACTACGGATTTCTGATTTCTCTAGGCCAGGGGTCCTTAAACTCTTTAAACAGGGACCAGTTCACTGTCCCTCTGATCAGTTGGAGGGCCGAACTATCGTTTCAATAAAACTATGAACAAATTCCTATGCTTCCTGCACATACCTTATTTTGAAGTTTAAAAAAAACACACAAACAAACGGGGCACAAACACTCGGCGGACAGGATCAAGGTCCTCGGCTATCCGCATGTGGCTCACAGGCTATTGTTTGAGGACCCCTGCTCTAGGCGCTCACAAAGAGAATGTAGTTTCAGCCCTAAAGCCTGGAGACTCCGCAATTTGTTTAAAGGTGATTGGACAGAAGGAGTTCCTGATTTGCCCATGCAAGACTCGTTTTCCCTTCCCCTATTTCTCAGAGTTCATAGTTATGTTTATGGGGAACCAGGACATCCCTATCTGATCCCTAAAATTGATGCGTGGAATGACATTGCCACTAATAAGCCAGCATAAACAAAAGACTTACTTCCTCCTGCAACAGAAAGGGTTCTTGTTTCAAGATTTCAGGAAACATGGCAGGACCAGAAAAAAAATAGACCCAAGGTCCTAAAACCACTAAGGTGGAGGCTGCCCTTCCCCAACCCCTCCCCATACCCCTCTGTCTCGGCTTTATTCCTTTTTGCAGGAGGACTCTGGGAGTGGGAGAACTAGCTTACGACCCTTCATTATCACTGCCACCCTGTCAGGTGCATGGGGCTGGAGAGAGAGAAATACTCATAACTCCTTTCTGAGTCCACACCCCAACATACACTAGGGCTGGTATGGGATCTCGACCGCCCCACCCCCCAAGAAGGATGATTTGGCAGCAGCCATTCTACACTCAAGGCAAGCAGCCCCAACACCTGGGGAAGACCCCTGAGTCCCTTTTTGGGTATATATCCCCTTGTATTCCAGTGATTTGTATAATTGGAATCAACAAAATCCCTTTTTCTGACAAAGCAGGTCTGATTCCTTGATAGAAACGGTTTTCCATATGCATTAGCCCACCTCCAGAAATTGCCAGCAACTTCTCCAGGTGCTGTTCACAACACAGGTACAGTAGCCCTGCCAGAGAGAGGCCCAGTAAGCAGTCAATGGACATGATGGTCAGACAGCAGGCACTCCCCATGTGAGGGAAACTCTTTTTGCCACTGCACGAAAAATGTGAGATCCAAACTCCTTGCAAGGCACAGAAGGCCTAACCAGGTATCACCAGTTTCTGTTGCAGGCCCTCAGTGGAACAGCTAGAAAACCTATGAATTTATCTAAGGTCAGTGAGAATTTTCAGGCTCTTACAAGAGAATGTCTGCGTGCCTTTTTAGAGTGACTGATGGAAGCCTACGGGCTTTATATCCCTAACGGCCTGGAGGCCCCGAGAACAGGAGGGCAATAAGTATTGCCTTTATTACTCAGTCTGCCTCAGACATGAAAAAGAAGTGGGAAGGGTTTGACGGGAAAAATCTTAGTGATTTGGTACAAGTGGCTCAGCGGGTGTGTAACAACAGAGATGATCCTACCACGACAGAGACAAAGAAACTAGTTAAAATACTAGTAATTGCCATGAGAGACCCCAGAGACTCAGGAAAAGGAGAGCATGGCCCACTTACGGAGAGACTGACCTGTGGGCACCGCCAAGCCATGGGGCAGGATCAATGTGCCTACTGCAGGAAAGAAGGACATTGGAAAAATCAGTGCCTTGAATACCCCAGGAGAAGCAGACAACCCTCCAATAGAGAGGACGGGCCTCATCCACACCTAGAAAATCCCAAGCAAGAGACAATAATGCTTGAAGAAGCTGAATGAAGGTGTCAGTGCTCTGTTTCACTTGGTCCCCAGGATCCCAGGCTAACTGTCCAAGTAGGAGGCCAGCCAGTCAATTTCTTAGTGGACACAGGGATTACCTTCTCAGGTTCAGAAAAGAGTACAGGCAAATTGTCAAAAGGAAAGATTTGAATTACTGTCAGCATATGATTGCTTCCAAAAATAACTCACACCAGAAGATTTGCATGGAGGTTAGGTGGGTTTCTCAAGACATCATGATAAAAAATATCTGTCTGCCCTTTGTCCCAGTTAGCCATATGATTTTTATGGCACTGGCCCCTGGCTTGGCTGTGAGGCGGTGGCCTGTGGCCATCAGTGGAAGGACAAAATCTCCACAGTGGTCTTCCTGTTTCAATTTGGAGCCACCTATATCACCTCTCGGACATTATTGTTGTCCTGGGCTCAGAATCGCCACCCCAGGTCTAGAAGGCACCTAATAGATCCACACTATTTGAATCAGGCTCTGGTTAGCCCCTATCGATCACTTGGTGACATGGGAGTCTGGACAATGGAGTACCTTTACTTTTCGGATCAGAAAACTAACTCAAAAAAACACAGGTGTTGACCCAGAGGCACACAACTGGTTAAAAACAAAGCCAAACTTACAACCATTTTCTGGAGCCAGAGTTCTGAGCCCCTCGTGGCTGTGCCCAGCCGAGCAGTCCCTCTCTCCTGGACACACCAAAGATCTGAGCAGATATTCCCCACAACCCCTCCCAAAGATTTTATTTCAGAGGATAGCATTGAATTTGCATCTCCTGGACAGAGACATTATCTGATCAGAGCACACAGAGATGAAGGGGAGAAGGGGAGAGTGGAGCACATCCTGTCCCACCAGACCTTGAGGATGATGTTCCCACTCAGAGAAGTCAGTTCACATAGAAGACCACATGGCCAGCCCCACGACGAGACACAACGTCCCTCAAAGACCCATAGCCCTAGAGGGGACAACACTGGAGACACAGTGTGGGAATTACCCCCAAACTGATCTTGCTACACCGAGGCATAACACTAAGGGGGTACAGCAGAAGAGCAAGTAAAAGGAGCAGCAAGATCCCAAGGAAATGCTAAAGGTGGACTTTAGGGTCAGGGTTTGGTGCCCCAAAAGACTGGACTAGAAAACACTTCTAAAGGCCAACACATAGTCCTTAAACTATCTATGAGCTTTTCTATCTTGTTGACCTTTGTTTTCTTTTATTGTAATTGGATTTTTGTTCTTTTGTTTATTTTGCTGCTTGGTTTTGTTCTTTCTTGTTTTTGTGCATGTTATTGCCTCTACAGGTCTGTCTAAATAAGATAGGCTGAACGAACAATCTGGAGGAGAAAAAAAAACGGAACTAGCACATCCTGGAGGACATGCGAGAGAGGGAGGTGGGAAGAAAGGTGGTGGTGTTAAGAATTCCAGAGACAAGGGAACAAAAAGTGATGGAAATCGGTGGTGAGGGGGATGCAGGAGGCCTGGTAGGGCGTGATCAAGGGTAATGTAACCAAGAGGAATTACTGAAACCCAAAGGAAGACTGAGCATGACAGTGGGCACAAGAGGAAAATCAAAGGGTATAGAAGAGTGAGCTGGGAAGCAAGGGCCAGTTATAGATGTCTAAATAAAGGCATGTACATATATTTACAAAGGGGCATGGGGAAATAGATCTATGTCCATATGTTTATAGATTTAGTATTAAGGTAGCAGATGGACATAGGGCCTCCGATCAAGGACTCGTTCATTGCAAGAACATTGTTCTATTAAATTGGCATTAAACGATGCTCACCTTCCCTACACCATCACTGACCACAAAGCGGCTGCATAAGCAAATGTGATGAAGAAAGCCGATGGTGTCCAGCTACCAAAAGATATAGCGTGTGGGGTCTTAAAGGCTTGAAGGTAAAGAAGCAACCATCTAGCTCAGAAGCAACAGAGCCCACATGGAGGAAGCATACCAGCCTGTGTGATCACAAAGTTTCAAAGGGATAAGGCAACAGGCATCATGAGAACAAAAAAATCTTATCATGGAGAATGAGAGGGGACGGCCGGGTATAGACCCAAAACCTATTTGCAGTGCACTGGACATCCCCTTACAGAAGGATCTCAGAGAGGAGATAAAAGAATACAGGGTATGAGACAGCAAAGAAAAACACAACTTTCCTCAAGTTCTTTTTTTTTTTTGTTTTTTTTGCGCACCCCGCGGGCGCCTGGTGCCGCCCCCTCCCCGGTCCCGCGGCGGCGGCCGCGGCTCGGGGCCGGGGGGGGGGGTGGGGGGGTGGGGGAGCGGGCGCCAGGGGAGGGGGCAGACACCAGGGGTAGCGGTGGCGGCGGCGGCTCCCAGCGCCATCTTGGGCTGATCGATGAATTGAACAAAGAGGATCAATTTCCGATCAAGCGAGTTATCAATGGGGGCCGGGGAGTGAGAGGGACTTGTCCCCGAGTCGGCCCCGCTTTCCCCGGCACCCCCCTCCTCCCCTCCGCCGCGGCTCCCCGGCGGCAAGGCAGCCCGGCGCCCCCCCGGGGAGGCCGCGACCGCCCGCAGCCCCCACCCCCGAGCGAGAGGCCAAGAGAGAAGCCTGACCTGCAGCTGCTGTAAATCAAAGCGCTTCCAATTTTGAAACATCGATCCCACATTGGCCGCCATCTTGAGACGTATTGAGACGGAGTGAGAGGCTGATAGAGAGGGGGCTGGAGTTCAGGAGCCGCCAGGAGGCAGCAGGCGGGCGGCGCCAAAACCCGGCCTGGAGCCGGCCGCCGCCGCCGCCACAGAGGAGCGCGGACTCCTCCTCACGGTGCCACCGCCGCCAGGGCAAGCCGAGCCAGAGTCGGAGTCTGAGCCCGAGGGCGTGGCGGCCGCTGGCCCGGCCTCGCGCGCTGCCGCCCGGCCACGCCCCCCGCCAGCGGCCGAACGAGCGACCCGCCCGTGACCCCCGCCCCTCCCAATCCCCAGCCCCGGCGGCGGCCGCCCGGCTCGGCGCAGCCCGGCCCCTCGAGGGCGGCGAGAGGGGCGCTGGAGGGCGGCGAGAGGGCAGCCCCGCCGCCCGCCGAGGCCCAGGCCGGGCTCACCTGGCGCGGGGGGGGGGGGGGCGGCGCGGAAGGAGGTGGCCCTGGCGGCAGCGGAGCGCAGCCCCCCCGCCCGCCTCTACGCCCGGGCGCTGGGTGCCGGCGACGCGCCGGGGGTCGTCGGTCGTCCTGCTGGGCGCCCGCCCGCCCGCGGAGCCGCCGCGACCACCTGCTTGAGCCCAGACCCCCGCACGGCGCAGGCCTCAGCGCACCCGCGCTTGTGCCCGAAGCCTTGACCGTGGGCGGCCCTGCCAGCCGGGGCCTCAAGGACCCAGCACCCCAGAGCGCCCTTGCTGGGGGAGGGCAGGGGCATGGGGAGGCATCAGCCCCTGACCCTCTTGAACTTGCACCCGCCAGCGTCCCACGCTGGGGCCCCAGAGTCCCCGCTCAACACCACCCGGTGACCCAGGGCCCCCTAGCTGTCACCGCCGACTTGGTACTTAGGAGACATGCTCTCTGGAGGCGGTTGAGGCTTGTCTTGTGGCCAATAATCATCTCCTACGCCTTCCTTTCCAGTCACTAATTTGATGTCTTCACTTAAAGAAATGCCCATAAGTTGAGGTTTCAGAGGAGAGCTCCTTGAGCTCCCCAGACAACAAGGGGGCCGAGTGTCACCGTCATTATCCTGAGCTGGGAGGGAACACTAGTGTTCCAGAGGCTGGGAATCCGTCACTGCCTGCCCACAGCACAGACAGAGCAGGTGCTGGTTATAATTGTTTCTAGACGTCCTGCCATGCTCAGTTGAATGTCAAAGCCATAAACGTTGCCCGACTACAATCAAACTGGAGTACGCAGACATTTCTGCATCATTGCCGGGTGGAAATACACTGAGTGGAGTTGGATGAGATGGCAGCAAGTGCTTAAGGAGGGGGTGCTGTGGGAATACCAACAAGATGACTGCTAGTCTCCGTTTCCTTCTCTCGTCTGCTTTGTGTTTTCTTTCAGGACCAGAAGAAATGATGCATATGTAAGGAAAAAAACTTTTCATTTCCAGAGGAGTTTTCCACCCCACAATCTACCCGCAGCCTCCTTTGAGCAAGCCAGTAAAAGCTTTTTTTTTTTTTTTTTTTGTTAACCTGCCTTCTCACTATGACAATTTCCGGAGCTGCTATGTGGCTGTGTTTAAAAATCCCCCTCGGGATCCAGAGTGCAATCCATATCACAAAGGCATCCTCCCAGTCCCAAATAGCAATGTGACCTCATTTCAGAAGGTTGTTCTTGTTTCCATAGACCCAGAATGGAGTTTAAGCTGTTGATCTTGACTGTGGTTGTCGACTCAGCCTCTCATGGGCACCTCATGGGCAGTGGAGCAAACTGTGCCAATCTGTGCTACCACCAGGACTGGGAGAGGAAGCCAACAGTGGTGGGCCATAGGTCAATGTGTGGTTGGGGATGATCAGGTCTTTCTTCATTATTCTGTTTCAGTCTGGAAACACCACTGAAGCCTCAGTGTCGTAGCAACACACAAACCTTCACTGACAGTCTGGGGCACATTGGCTGCAAATCAAACCCGGGTCTTCCCGGTGAAAGACGATGAGAGGTCTACCACTGAAGCACCGTGGCCCTCACCTCAAACCAGGGCAGTCATTTCCGGAGTTCAAACCAGACCACAATGCAGGATGACTGAGATTGCCACCAGAATCTGATACTGATGCAGAAAAAAACCTAACTACCATTTTATTGACTCCCAATAGGACAAAGATCTGCCCCTTTGGGGTTTTGAGACTTTAAATCCTTACAGCAGGGGTCGCAACCCGTTGGTCGCGACCCCTTTGGGGATCAAATAACCCTTTAACAGGGGTCATCCAATTCATAACGATAGCAAAATTACAGTTATAAAGTAGCAATGAAAATAATTTTATGGTTGCAGGTGACCACAACATGAACTGTATTAAAGGGTGGCGGCATTCAGAAGGTTGAGAACCATTGCCTTACAGAAAAAGACAACCTCATATTTCTCCCACGGAGGGGCTAGTCAGTTCAAACCCCTGACCTTGCGATTAGCAGGTTAATGCATAGTCCACTACACCACCAGGGCTCCTAATGATATAATAAGAGATAATATTGTTAGATCTCTCGTGGGAGAAATATACCTCAGTCCTTGGCTTCGCGTGAGAAAGAATTCACTCCGCAGCCTGGATTGTGATCCAAGTGAGTTTTTTGAGAGAAGAAGTTTCAGGTTTACACAGGCACCTCAGGGCCCCTCACCCCTGCACAGCTTGCCTAGAAGCTGCTGGAGAGAAAGTCACTACGTGGGCTCCAGGATCCTGCCTTTTCTTTCTTTTCTTAAATCGTTTTATTAGGGGCTCATACAATTCTTATCACAATCCATACATACATCAATTGTGTAAAGCACATTGTACACTCACTGCCCTCATTATTCTCAAAACATTTGCCTCCACTTAAGCCCCTGGCATCAATCAAGTCCTCATTTTTACCCCTTCCTCCCCCATCCCTCAAGAAACCTTGATAATTTGTGAGTGGTGATATTGGGAGGGTAGAGGGAGGGTGGATTGGAAAGAGGAAACCGATTACAAGTATCTACATGTGACCTCCTCCCTGGGGGACGGACAACAGAAAAGTGGGTGAAGGGAGACATCGGAGAGGTCAAGATCCTGCCTTTTCAACTCCTCCACAGGGAGGCATGGTTGATGGTCCTGGTCAACCCCATTGGCTGGATTGAATTCACCTGGCTCAGATGGGCCAATCCAGGTGTAACACCCACCTAGGTGTACCACCCCTTCCTGGCCTGAAGTTTGAACCTGAGCATATGTAATGGATGACCCACTCCCTATGCTAAGCTACCTAACAGTATTTGCAAGATGCCGAGCAATGTTCTAAGCTTTTTGTATATAATAATTCAATTATTTCACTTAAGAAGCCTATGTGTGGACTGTATTCTTGCCTCATTTTACAGATGAAAAATCAGTGGCACAGGATGATAAAGTCATGAGCCTATGACCACACAGTGAGGAAGTGGAAAGGAGAGATTTGAACCCAGGCTGCAGAGTCCATGCCTTGGGTGCCTACAGCGCCACATAGGACACAGGAAAGCATGGAGCAGACTCGGCGTAAGACCTAGCATGTATGTGCTAGGACTGCATGAGAGTAGCTGCTACTCAGATCCAGAAGAGAATACAAGGCTATTGCAAAAATTATTTTTTCCAAGAGAGGGTGGAATTCTGCATCTTGTGCGAAATCCCCCAACCTGCACATGGCACAGCTACTTCAGAAGGTTCCCAACAATGTGTGCTGTGTGGCAAACCTAACTGAGCTCAGGGGGAGCTGGTCTGTGGGTTATGTTACCCAGAAGGTGAGCAGTTTGAACTCACCAGCCACCACTCCAAGGGAGAAAGAGAAGGCTTTCTGCTCCCATGGACTTACAGTCTTTGAAGTGGCAGGGAGCATTTCCATGCAGCCTATGATTAGGATCTAGGAGGGTGAGGGTGGATGGAGTTGGTTGAGACCTGGCTTCAGGGCATTTCCCAGAAGGGCTTCCTGCAGTGACTCTGCCTTCAGGAATGTCTGGTGACCCTGAGGGCAGCAAAGTCCTAAGCACACTCAGGCAGTGGTTCTCAACCTTCCTAATACAGGTCCTTTTGTTGTGGTGACCCCCCCCCCCCGACCATTAAATGATTTTCTTGCTACTTCATCACTGTAATTTTGCTACAGTTATGAATTGGACGAGCCCTGTGAAAGGGTCATATGACTCCCAAAGGCGTCGCAACCCACAGGGTGAGAACCACTGCACTAAGGGTTCCCCTTCCGGGCAGCTCTACCAGTGTCTGATGTGCATAGTTCTGTGAGGTGAGAGAAATGAACTTAGTGTCTGCTTCTGGTGACAGTTGATGTGGGTGGGCTTTCTCCCTATGTCAAATCCCTCTCAAGCCATTTGTCACCACAACAGAGGGAGCCACACACATAAAGCAAGAAGAGGAGGCAGCATAGCAGGACGGTAAGCAGAACAAAGATTGAATAAGCACAATTCACTTCAATCATGAATCGGTTGCCCTTGAGATGTGAGGAAGACCCCAGTCTAGTGACATTAGATCAGGTTTAGGGATTGAGTGACGGGACCCTCTTGGCTCCCCTCAGCCCCTATCTTGCTTTCCCATTGACCCTGCCCCTTACATCGTGATTGGTCCTTATTCCAGCATGATGGTTGGTTTCATAATCACAACATGTGGGAATGTGTTAGTCGATAGGTTATACAGGCACAGTCTCTGGAATGGGTAAGTGAGGAGGTGTGACTGGTGACATGACTGGTGGAATGGATCATGTGAAGTGATTTGAGATCGTTGTTCAGACCTGATAGGTCATCCAGGCCTCTAGTTGATCCTGGCAGTACTCTAGTTTAAGGAAACAGAATGTTAGGCATTTAAGTCATATTTAAGCTTAAATTTTGAGCAATAGGCTGTGGCTCACAGTGAGAGTCTATGTGGAGACCCTAAATCCATTTTGAGGGGCCACACATTCAGCCACCATTGAGTTCTTTCCTACTGCTGACCGGCAGTGGAAAGCTTGCATCCACTCCCCGGGCCAGACTCAGCGATATACGGTCGTGTGCACATCCCAATGAAGGTCCCGCTCATGCTCTCACAGGCCCTCCCGCAACTCCATGAATTGATCCGTCTTCAGGGACAGTTTTGTGACAAAGGTGTTTGTTTTCCATGTCTCATTTAAGCTTTCAGGAGCTCAGGTGGTGATGCTGGATAGTGTTGGACTATTAACAGCAAGATCGCTGGTTCGAAGCCACTAGTCATTCCACAGGAGAAAGATGAGGTTATTGCTTCCTGTAAAGGTAGCAACTTCAGGATCCCTACACAGAGTCACTATGAGTCAGAGTCAGCAGGACAGAATGAGTGTCATTTTATTTAAGTAACTGTGGCTGTGGGTCCTTCCGACACCATTGTGGCCTCATGCGGATGCTCTCCTTCATCCAGAACAGCGGTTTGTGTCTTTTTCTTGTGTAAAACATAGCAAAGGAGTTCCTAATAAAATAAAGTTGAATTGGGAGTCTTTTTTCCCTCAAACAAAGTAAATCCATAAATAGAAATGAGACTATGGTGCTAATAACCAGTTGGAGAGTTGAGAGAGCTGAACTCTCAATCCTGGTAGAAACCCATTGTGACTTTAAAAACTTGCTCAAGGTCATCCATAGCCTATGAGGTTGAGTTGAGCAGACACAAAACAGATGTGTTGGGGAGTAATTGTGTACATTAAGTAAACAATTTATCTTTCTAAAGATTCTGTCTAAAACTTACTTTAAATAGTAAGTTTTCCCCTGGGCTAGGGAAAGGTCAGGGAGCTTAACCCCCTAGTATCCACCCCCTCTCAGCATTCATCATGTTAGGCCAGAGGAGCCAAATCACACCCACTACCCAGGGAGCACTGCTTCCAAAAGCCCATTGCCTGTGCCGGGGCAGAGGGCAGGTACCCGGACCAGAAATGCTGACAGAGTGGAACCAGCGGGCTCAGCCCCCAGCTTCCTGAGAGAGCAGCTGTGATGGTTCACTTTTGGACAAATGTCAATGCATGACTTGGGCAGCACGAAAAGCAGATGTGCAGAGGTTGTTCGCTGTATTCCAGAAGTTCACACACTCCCCGCAGGCTCTTTGGTGGCTTCCACCTTCAATCCCAAAAGGCCACTGCCGTCCAGTGGATTCCAACCACAGTGACCCTATATGGAGTTTTCAAGACTGTAAATCTTCATGGGAGCCAGCAGTCTCATTGTCCCCCTTGGGACAGGGAGCTAGCAGCCCGTTTCACCTCCAGGACCCCTTCCTCTCTAATTCTGGATCCAGTCCCTCCAAATATCCTGCCCTGCCCTTGTCTAGGCTTCTTAAATGCGTTCCATGCTGCTTATGTTAGTCTGGGTGCCTTAGCGAAACAAATCCACAGAAACGCGTATGTATAAGAGAGAGTTTTATGTAAAGGGTGAGTGCACATCAGGAAAACATGCCCGCATTTGCTTATGCACCCGCTTTGTCTTCAGCGATCATGTCGAGATAGGCTGGTGGCTTCTTCCATGTGGGCTTTGTTGTTTCTTAGCTAGATGGCCCCTTGTTTATCTTCCAGTCTTTAAGACCCTGGACACTATATCTTTTGATAGCCGGGCCCAGGGTGCTTAACCACTACACCACAAGGGTTCATTAGCTTGTGACTTATCTCCTGCCATTCACACTAGATGCTCAAAATAGCAGGAAACCAGGTTTCTCCTTTGTGGCCACACCAGGTACTGACAGAACCAAGAACAGAGAAATGCTTAGTTATATATCTTGACTATCATTAGCATATTATATGCCTGGCAATATGTAAGCCTTTGCTCCCCTGACCTCTCACAGTCTCGGTAAAATGAAGCTAATAAAAGTAGTGCTCTCACAAGCTTGGTAGGAGATTAAACAACTCACATAAGGGTACACAGCCTATCAACGAGGAGGCGAGATGAGGCAGTGTGTGGCTGCTGAACCCACACCCTTCACAACACCTGCATTAAAATGACTGAGGGCTATGAGGAACCAGACAGAAGCAGGTTCACACCCCAGATTGAGTCAATTTAACTGCCTATTGTGCCTGACCCTTCTATCTCTGATCTTAGAAATGGGGTTAACAACAACAAAACACTGTAGAAGAAATGTCCAGCAGATGACAGGCACGCGATTAAACAACAAAAAATAAATCACTTAAGTTGAAATTCGAACTCCTGGAAACCCCTCACACACGTGCAGAAAAGGATTGAGCCCATACGGTGTTTCCAGTGCCCCCGTCCTTCCCCCCTAAAATGAGCATTTGATAAGGTAATGCCTGGATTGTTCCAAGCCCAAGACTGTGGAGAACTAAAGGAAAACCCAGCATTATGAATCTTTGAGCACAGCCCTGCTGGGAAACCGCCCTGCAGTCACTTGTTGATGACTGGAGGAGGGACAAGAGTAGGGAGAAGAACGAGGACTGAATGTGACACATAAGCAGGGATGGCCTACATTCCATAAAGGAAAAAACTCAAGGTCTGCTTTTCTGGTGCCGGAAAGTTAAAACCCATCTGGTGCAGTTGAAAAGGTGTGTGTGTGGAGTGGGGGGGGGGTGTTAGGGAGGAGGGGCGATGAGTCCAAAGGATGAACTCCATCTGCAATTGTGTCCTCAACTGCTTTCCCCTGCTAGCCACACGATATTTGTGGCTGGCCTGCCCTGCTTTTGTTATCAAGCCCAGAGAGGGCAAGAGACTAGCTCGAAGCCACACTGCAAGTTGGCAGCAGAATCAGGCCGAGAACTCTGGATGCTTAGAAAGCTTCACACAGACCTGAGAAAGTACCAAGGGAAGACCTGTTCGCTAACTGGGCAGCACTCACTGCATGCCAGCGCTGTTCCAGTGCCCCAGCCAGGGCATTGCTCCCTGTGTCTGTGTGTCTTCAGTGATGCACACAGGTGACGGATTGGCTTTTAATAGCATGCTTGGAAGGTTGAGGCCACCCAGCGGCACCTAGAAAGAAGGGCCTGCAAATCTACTTCAGACCAAGCAGCCTTTCCAGACCCTGGGGAGCACAGTTCTTCTTGGACACACAAGGAGGCCAGGAGTTGAAGTTGATTCCATGATGTAGTTGATTCCATGGTTCCCGGTTGTAGCTATACCTAGAGTCACATCCACATTCATGTTTATATCTCTTCACTCCATGGGGTGTTCATGGCTCCAACTCTTCTGAAGCAGACCACCAGGATTTTGTTTAAGAGGCCTCTGGATAGGTTTGAACTGCCAACCTTTTAGTTTGTAGCTGAGTGCTAAACAACTTGTGCCATGCAGGGTGCTAAGCTCAGAAACTCAGTCGGTGCTTCATGATCTCAGTTGGAATTATAGAGAGGGTCAGTGATGACCCATTGACTGCTGGGTAATTGTTGATGTAGTCTCCCTGTGCAGACATGTAAAGTACCTGAAAACTTAAAATCCAACTCATTGAGTGCATCATCCTGCCGTGCGCCAGCCCAGCAGCATGCTCTGCTGGGGACATTTGGCCATGCCTGGAGACATTCTGAAGAAGGGAGTCCCACTGCCATCTAGTGGGCTGAGACCAGGGATGCTCGCTTAGCATCCTGGTGCAGGGAACAACACAGCCCCACAAGAACGATGTTGGCCAAAATGTCAGCAGAGCTGCCACTGGGAAAATGGTCTAGTCCAAGCGCTGACCTTCGTAGAGGAAGAAAGCCAATCCAGAGCAGCTAAGTGACCTGCTGTGGGTTGCACAGCCTGATTCCAAGCCCAGTACTATACCCAAAGCTGTTACCACGCCCAAAATTAAACAGCAATAGCTGCCCAAAGGCCTCTTAGTTTGAGGGCCAAGTAAGACAGTAAATGAGAAAGCCCTTTGACAAATGTGGCATGCTGCACAAACATGAGATGTTATTACCCAGGATCTTTTGATATATGTAAATAGATCTTGTACCAGGTCAGTTAATTTTCCAACTGCTCTATCTGAGCTTTCAGATGGCAGCCCCTCTGTCCAACCCAGGAAAGGACTCCTGTGCAGGCTGAGCAGCCCTGGAAAGCCTCATGCCTGGCTTCTCCCACCCCTCAGCTAATCTCCAAGTGATTAATAAGGGCTCTCACTATGTTGTGCCTCCCAGCTGACAGATACTAGGCTATCAAAGCATTCGTATCACCTCCTTGATGCCTGAGGAGGAATATAGTTTCATGTGTGAGAGTGCCCCAACCCGCGGGACTCAGTTATTCGAGGGGTTCCAAGGAGGACCCAGCCTGAAAGAGAAACGGGCGAGAGAGAGGAGCGAGACCAAGCAGATTCTTGTCAAGGTCTGAGTTTATTGCTACACAAGCCTCTCTATAAAGGGTGAGGCAAACAAGGGAGTTCAAAGGGGAGATAAAAAAAAGGAAGGGCGGGGGTGTAGAGCACACAGGGCAGGCGGCCGCAAGTCTGCAGTTGGAATGTCCGGTGCTGGAGCAGACAAGGGTGGGCCATCTGGTGTGTGTCAGGGTAAGATAAGGTTGAGGTGACGTGGCTTTAGCCCTGCTGGGCAGGCAATATGGCCTTGGTTTTGTCAGGCTGATTATGCCCGGTTCCCAACATGAGAGAAGCCAGGAATATCTCCTCTCACAACTGTGCAGCAAACGAGATCAGATCTCCCAATCTGATTTTCAGCCCTCCTGTCTTTCCAAGTGAAGTGGATGGTCCATTTCACATTGTCTCAAGTCTTTGCACATTGCATGCCAACATTGCGACACAGGGCGCGGCTGTGGGTCTTAGTAGACAAAGCCCCCACCCAGAACCCTGCCCTCAGAGCTCCTTGGTCACCCTGCACAACACAGGTCCAGGCCGGGCTCCACACTGCAAGGCGATCAACCCTGACCCTCCAGTGTGGCCGTCCTCACACGCTCCCACATCCACCTAGAAGGACTGGAGATGAGAGATTCCGGAAGCTCCCTGCCTCATCTGCCTCCCTCCCCAGAGCGACAGAGCAACTGTAACTGATTAGGCAGGATGCAGCCTCGTTCCCAGTCCCCACCCTCTCTGGGAAAGCAGGGATGTCTGGCACCTCATCCAAGGCCTTTCCCCTGTGATCTCATTACTAAGGAGCTGCTCCTCTACCGCCCACCTCCATCACCTCATCTACATATGGGGGAGATGAGTATGTCTTCTTTGCTGCTCCTTCCCTGAGTCCACCCCAGGAGCTCCCTGAACAGATCACCAATCACTTCTCATTACACCTGCAGCAGCCGTCAGATACTGCTGAACAGAGACAGGCGCCTCCCCTGCTGCTGCCAGGCTCCAGTGCACATGTGCACACACACGTGCACACACATTGTACAGGCACACTCACATGGACACACAAGCATGCACACCCATGTGCACAAACTTTGTTCAGAGGTGGGAATTCTGCCCATTTTAGCCTCTAATATTGCAATCAGAGAGTGATAGAACAATGAAAGATGAAGGTGGATGAAGGAAGATCTATTTATTCCCTTACTTGTTACATAACCATTCAGGGCTCTTTTTTTATCCGTACAAACACACCACCACACCATCAACAATCATCAAGTAGATGTCATGTATGCAGTGCTGCCCTATTCAAGGCGGTGCTGAGTATGTGAGGAGGATTCTCTCTAAAGCACAGCTCTGAGGAAGTCTGTCTCCTTCGCACTTTTACACACACAGGGTGAGGAGCCTGCAGGAGGCTCCGTGCGTTGGGTGAAGCCACACGATGAGTGAGGAGACCGAGTGTGTAGCCAGGGGAGTGAGAGCGCAGAGTTCACCACTTCACCACCATGCTGGTGTGCACAATCGATGAAAGGGTGGCTGCCAGCAGCAGGACAGAAAAAAAGTAAAGCATGTAACTTGTGGTTTTATCTCTGGCTTACTTCCAAAAGGAATTGTTTTTGTTGTTCTAAAAAGCTTTATACCGAGAAAAAAAAAGAAAGAAAGCTTTATACCTCTATAAAAACAAAAGGCTACTGCTGTCAAGCACCTTCAGACTCAAGCCAGAGGAGAGCTCTCCCAGTGGGCTTCCAAGCTGTAAATCTTCACAGAAACACAGTACCTCCTGTGGAGTAGCTGGTTGGTTCAAGCCAGCAACCTGGCAGTTAACAAGTACATCCCTTGTACCTGTAATACCTGTATAAAGTGTATTAAATATGAACTACTCCTGGTGTGTAATTTTAAATTGAATTATTGTGCCTGGAACTTTTTTTTTAATAGCTAAGAATGGTGAAATGAGACTCCTTTAGATGTTATGATAAGAATACACACTACACAGGGCTTGGACCCAACCCAGCTTAATTCAAAGGAAGGCAGATTTATTTTCTTCTGCTTCCCAGAAGGTTCCCCAGCAGAACGTGTGTTAAACAAAATTGTTTAGCTATGGAAAAGAGCAATCTCCTCTTGGGAAGATCCTGGTAGAAGGGGGCTTTGGTTACATATCCAGCTCAACCCAGCCCCAGAGGCCTCGTCATGTTTTATTTTGTTTTGCCCTTGACACTGATTGTCTTGGGAACTGTGGCCCCCGAGCAATGGCCAGGAAGTCAGGTCTTCTTGATGTAAATCCTCTAATATCCCCTACAATGATTTTCAGTGCCAATGGTAAGGCCCGCCCAGTGGCTGCCACATGCCCCTGAGCAAACACGTCAGAGCAGATGAGAGCATGAGACAGCATTTAAGAGAACGGTAGGCTGGCCTTGACTTAGCTGTTTGGCCTCTCCTCAGAAGTCATTTGTGACACTGACTGTCATGGGTTTCATTAAGAACAAGTCTATCTCTACCAAAGAAAACTGCAAGGTAAGAGGACTTTCAGCTCCAGCTACATATGTCTCCAAACTTACTTACATATTGTCCTGTTTTCAGAAGAAAAAAAATTTACTCAGTGCCTCCCGGGCAAATAATAACTTTGGTACTACAACCTACAATCCCAGATAAAGTGTAGGTATCTGCTTTGGCAGCTCCCCTGGATCGAGCTGCTCCGGTAGCTCTCCACAAAAACCCTGTGAAGAGATGATCAGGCAGGATAGCCTAGTCTGTTCTGCAGAAAGAAGCTACCCCTGAAACCTCAGTGGCTTAAAATCTAGAAGTTTATTTCTTGTTCATGCAAATTCTGACGCTGGAAGGGCAATTCTACAGGGTGTTTGTCCTGCACACCGTCCGTCAGTGATTCGGGCTGCTTCACAAATATGGTGCCACCAGATCAAAAGGTGGATTCCAGGTCATCACAGAAGAGGAAGAGAGAAGTGGGGGTTGTGGATCAGTCTTTACATGCTTTGACACTTTAGTTGACATAGATCGCTGGATAGGGCTGCTTATATAAAGGTTATCAGTTCAAACCCACCTAGCTGTACCACAAAAGGAAGGGGTCATCTGCTTTCATAAAGGGTACAGCCTAGACAACCTCATGCAACAATTGTACTCTGTACCACAAGGGGTGAGCATGAGTCAGAACTGACTTGAAGGCAACAGGATTTGGGGTGTTTTTGTTTGTTTGTTTGGTTGGTTGATTGGTTTGGTTTGCTGAGTGAGAGGTGGTTCTACCTACAGCATATTAATCTGAAGTAGTCACTTTAGGTTTTTTTGTTTGTTTTTTGAGAGATGTGGAAAAGCTCATTGGCTTTAATGGGGAGTTAACTCTGCCGCAGACGGCCTCCTCAAAATTTCCCTCCCGCTTCATAAACTAGCAGAGATTTTCAATGAAGGAGCCTGCAGGCACCCGCTGGACATCTCCTTGCAAGGTCAGTCCTTTGGAGCCACTGGGAGGGAGAAAAAAGAGACTTCTATTCCTGTAAAGAATTCCAGCCCCAGAAATCCTCAGGGGGCAATTCTGCCCTGTCCTCTCGGGTCGCTATGAGTCCGAATTGAATTTATGGCTATGAGTTGAGTTTTAATTCCATTCACTTACTGCTATTGACAGGTTGCTAGATTAGGGCTTGTCTTCCCAAATGCCAGCACTAAACGAAAATGAGCTGTCCGGGCCACAACAAAGGGGTTGGAAATAAATCAGGCACACTCATTAGATACCTATGGCAAAATTCAGAACTGAGCATGCTCTGACCCAAGTCATGTAGACCCAGGTGGAAGGTCCACCTGGTCATACAGAATAGGACTTCACAAAAGTGCACCAAAATCAACCAGTACGATCGACCAATGCCCTCCAGTGGTGTTGGGAGGTGATAGAAGTAGGCCTGGGCTCCTTGTCGCCCTCCCTTGTTCACGTGCTCTGCAAGTGGAGGGTGAGGCCCTTGGGGGTTCCTGCCGTGGCTCCTCAGCTGGTTCTGCACTCCTGCTCAGGTATTCCTCCCATGAAACCGCCATATTCAGCTGCAAACTTTCCCCACCCCTGCCATGCAGCCCGGCGTGCTTTCCGGAGATAGTGGGGACTTTTGGGGACTGCGATACCTGAAACTTTCTTTCATAACATTCACTTGGATTTACAAAAGTGCTTCTGCCATATGAATTCTTTCAGCGTTGCTAAGCAAGAACTGAGGTCAACCACCCCAGAAACCTAACACTATCAAGTCGATTCTGACTTATATCAATCTAGGGGGTCCTCAAACTATGGCCTGCGGACCACATGGCCCTCAGAGGACATTTATTCAGCATGCCGGGTGTTTTTGCCCCCCCCCTTTTTTTTTTACTTCAAATTAGGTATGTGCAGTGCGCATAGGCATTTGTGCATAGTTTTATTTTTAAACTATAGTCCGGCCCTCCAGCGGGTTTGAGGGACAATGAACTGGCCTCCTGTTTAAAAAGTTTGAGGACCCCTGAAAGGACAACGTAGAACTATGCCTGTGGGTTCCCGAAGTTCTAAATCTTTACATGAGCTGAGAACCGCATCTTTCTCTGTGAGCCATAGCGGATTCCAACTGGCTGGCCTCATGGTCACACACATTCCACCAGGCTCCTTGAGCCTTAACTTGATAATTTAATGAAACGATACTTCTCCAAGTCACACTGTATCAAGGTCTATAATCTTGCTATTCTAATATCAAATTTAAAATAAGGAATATAGTTAAGCTCCAAATCCATAAGCAATAAGATCATTGAATCTCTTTGGACACTATTACTTAAAAAAAGAAAAAAACTCTGTCCAATTATTTTCAGCACAGAAAAGCTTCCAGTGTTTACAGCTTAGTATTTAATTGCTTTTTCTCTTCTTCTTTTGCATTGGTGAATCATTTTGAGCTTATAATAATGTCAAAATAAATAGTTTCCAGAGCCTCCAGGCATTCACTGTGTAATGATCATTTAAAAGATTTCTTGGTTAGAGGGTCCTCAAAAGAATAAAAGGCGTGTCCGCATCCCTGGTCATTTCTATATTCAAAAGAAGAAATTGCTCATCAAATGCTACAAGCCAATTTCTTTCTTCAGCCAAACTGCCCATTTTAGCATCACTGAATTAAGCAAATGGTTCTACATTTCAAAGTCAACAATGATACTCTTTTCCCTTTAACACGAGCATCTTAAACAGCTCAAAAAATAGTCGAGCTCTTTATTATGGCTTTTCCTGAGAAAGCTGTTTCGTTGTTTATTTTATTTATTCATCTAGACTTTCATGTTAAGATTTGTGTATTTTAAGTTCTGCTAGTCAGGACATTTTAAATGGAGCCAGATTTTTTTTTTATACTTTGTCTTTTAAAATATAATGAGACTGAGCAGTACATCCGTTAATAAAATATAAAGTCTTCCTATTTCTGTTTGTTTGTAATTTCCCTAAGGATAACTCTTAATGTAGTAAAACCAAAACCCGCCATAATGAATTACATTTGGTCTACTGGGGGTTGTGGCCAACCTTTTGATAGAAAAATCCAGAGACTCCCTTCTGCATCTCCTTTCCCAACCAAACCCCGGTGGCTGGAGGCTGGAAGGAAGAAAGAGGCTGGGCTGCTGGGGCAGGGTGGGGAAGGGGTAACCTTGCAGATTATTTCAAATTCTACTCTGAAGGCAGAAAGTTATCCAAATGAGATAGCTAGAGATTCACTTCCTTAGAAAAAGATTGAAATTAATGTGTCCCTTAGAAAAGCCAAAGGAAAAAAGTCGTTATTAATTTAGGCAATTGAAGAACTTTGAAAGCCATGTCTAGTACATAAAAACACCTGTCCCTTGAGCCCATCGGCCTAGGAAACTGAATTTTTATACCATGTAAAATAAAGGAAGGTCATTTCTTAGACTTGCTCAACAGAAGATTGTCATTTTAAACCGGTTACTGTAATGAGAAGCTGGGTTTTCGTAAAAAGGACTGAATGCTTGCGTCAGTGTGAAATGAAATTAGAGATGCATGTTCTGCGCATGGCGGCATTTCCGGAGGAGTCTGTGTTCCTGTGACTGCTCTCGATCTGTCTCGTGCCTTCTGGGAAACTCACAGCGTGGTGCCCACATCTAGTCTCTCGGACTTTCTTGCCAGCTTTGGAAAGGTGTTGAGTCTGTTGGATCTGCTGCACAGAGACAGCATGCAAGTGGACCCTTCCCACATTCCTCAGAGAGCAGCCCCCCAGTGTAAAGCTGTGGGTGAGGTTTGATGACCTTTGCCCCTTCATCATCCCACATTCTTTGAGGGACCCAAGCGCTCCCCCGAGGCATTACCGGAGAAGCAGCTACCCCATAGTTTCCAGATGGTGGGTATCAGCCTGTGTGCTCATTGGGATCGCCAGAGAGCTGTCCAAAAGACATCTTTGTCCCATCTCCACTGAGTCCGATTTTATTGGCCTGGAATGCAGCCTAGGTGCTTGGATTTTTTTCTCTCTCATAAGTTTTTATTGTGAATTAGGTGAAGGTTTACCAAGATCATCAGTTTTTTATTCAACAATTCATACCCATTGTGTTTTATGCCACTTATTGCAATCTCCACAATATAATATGACTTGTTCCACTCCCTACTTATGTCTTCTGTTTCCCTTCCTCCTCTCTTCCTACCCTTCTGAACTTGGGCCTTGGATTAATACTGCCCTTTTGAGATCAAATGGTTTGCTGTTTTCAGGTTTGCGTGCCTCACTTGTGTAATTGCTCCCATTATAGACCAATCTATTATTTGGCTGAATATTGAACCACAGGTAGGAGTTCATTTTCAAACTTAGTGAATAAGGACCATCGTTTCAGAGGTTCTGTTAGTCCCTATCCAGCCAATAAGCCTGGTCTCTTTTATGACTGTGAATTTTGCTTCACTATCTAGGACCTTTGGATGTGATCCCTTTCAAAGAAGTTGGAATTGATAGTTGGAGATCATCTAGTTATTCTGTGCTCAGAGTCATGAAGTCTAATGTTCATGTGGTCCACTCACCACTCTTTCCTCCAGAGTGAGGGTGACAATACTTGCCACCTAGATGGCCACTTGTGAGCTTCTGAAATCCAGCTGCTACTCACCAGCATGGATGTCGAACATAGTCTTTACAGTCTAGGTAATGACAATTGTTCTTGGTGTCCTTCACAACTATAATCCCCAGCCCCCCAGCCCAATAAAGCACTCCCTCCAGTTGTTCGGTTATGCCTAAGGAGTTTTGATAACTTCATCTTCTGTGTGCTCCGGAATATTCAATTCCCTGGATGGTCAGAATGGTCAGTCAGGGCTCAGAATCTTGGTGTTAAGGCTTCTGGTGAGATCCTGGCACATCAGACACAGAGGTTGTGAGGCTAGAGGAGGGGCAGAAGGGGATCATACTGAGTCTAACAAGGAAAGAAAAGGAAATGAAGGATATAAGCAATTAAAAGCAAGCGCATAAATAGATACAAATACACAGATGGCCCTTGCAACATTATTCCCAATCTCGCAAACGTGTCAACGGTCTAAATACCCATCAATAGGTGAATGGATAAGTCAAACATGTTGCCTACGGTATATACAATGGACTACTACTCAGCCATAAAGAGAAATGAACTCTTGACACAGGCTACAAGAGGAATGAACCTCATAAGCATTATGCTGAGTGAAATAAATCAGCTTCAAAAAGGACACATTTTGCTTAATTCCACTTACAAAAAATATCTAGGCTAGGAAAATGAATAGAGACAAACATCTCCCAATTGTTTCCAGGGATAGGTAGGAAGGTAAGTATGGTTGTCACATAATGCCATGTCAATTGGACAAATAAGTGAGGTGGAGTCTTTCTTATACCTATATGAGTGTCCTTGGATTTATTTCTCTAGTCAACCCAGCCTAACCCAGTAGGGCCTGGAGGGGAAGTGCCATCCCTGAGACGATACTGAGCTTCCATAAGGGTGATGACATAATTTTGGAATGGGTAAGGATGATATATGAACAACATGCAGAATGCCACTTAATTATAATCTTGTAGAGCGTGGAAGTGACGAATGTTTTGATGCATGTATATTTAGTATGATTTTTAAAGAGTGTACGCAAAAGAGCAATATGGCAAGTCTGTGTTGCCATTTGCTGTTGCTCAGCTAAAAGCGATTCGGGCCTGTGTAGTTCAAAGGGAACCACAGAGGCTCAGGAGGAAAGCTGGTACCATCTCCAACTGAGACTTGTCTGACCAAATGCAGAGTCTCCCTTCAAGTAACTGACAGGTCAGAGGCAGCTCATCTCTGCTGCAGAAGCAATGATTTGTCTCAATTCCCAGACCACTGTCACAGCCATGTCTTGTTGCTCTCGGTGCCCCCCTTCCCCACCACAATAAGTCACTAGAAAGCCATGCTTCATTTAAAAACAAACAAATAAAACCCTTCTGCCTCCATCCTGGCACTGTTTCAGCTTATTTAGCATCATAACATATGTCATCTGTTTCCCTAAACAATCTAACATGGACATGGCACGATGGGACTGATGAGTTAGGCAAATGAGAACCAGCCTGCCCTCTGAACACACACGATGGCATTTGACTTGCTGTCAGTAGATGCTGTCGCGTTTCTTCTCCTCTTTCATGGAAAATAAATACAGAAAAGAATGAGGACATGAAAAGGGCTGCAAGATGTTTAGCTCTGGTCTTTCTAGAAAGTGTAGAAAAAAAGTATGTGACCCCTGCCTGCCTTTAGATGCCCCACTCCTCTGGCAAACAAGGATTGCACACTGACCATGGACAAGACATCTGGATCTGGGGGGAGGATATAACAATTGCCCCCACCAGCAAAGAGTTTCCAGATTTACGGGACTACACAGGCCAGGGAGCAGCTCATAAAAAGAACAAGAAGAATCACAAAGGAGGGTGTGCTCCAGCACCACTTCGTCCAGCTGCAGGCACATGAAGGCAAAGTTTCTTTTGCTTTCAGTCAAGTTTATGATTTCCGCTGCGTCCCTTACCAACACCTTCACGAAGATCTAGGTTCTTGGGTTTTTTCGCTCCAGGGCGGACATCTCCTTGGTAAAGCTTTATGGACAGCTCATGGTCGAAGAATTCCACCTATATGTTTTGAAAGGGGCCACATTAAAACCCCTGGCTCAGACTTTCAGGACTGGGCACAATACAGCAAACCCACCATGGGGACAGCAGGATTTGGTAACACTCTCATCTCCATCACAACCTGGACCTGGCAAAGCTATTTTCTTCCACTCACCATCTTTCAATCAATATTTACTCAGCTATTAGTTGCTCCCCAGGCTCAGCATCAGAAAAGTGTTCAAACGTTACCGAATTGTCCATCTAATGGTAGAGGTCTGTGCAAGGGATATGAGAGCAAGAGGCTCAGAGATGATCAGTGGGTAACGAGAGAGGGATTCACCTTTATCATTTGTAGAAAGCCCCCGAGGCTTAGTCACATTGGCAGACTTTCCCTGGAGCAAGCAAATAAAGCTGCTCCCGGCTCAGCTCCATTCCTGATCTGGTCTTGCCATGAGACTATCCAGGCTTTGTCCCAACCCCACGTTCTGGAAACCACGAGTGGAAGGACGTGGATCTTGGGGATACCATGGAAAAGAATGGGCATTGCACAACACTTCATTGTACTCATATGGAGCTTATACAAAGGCCAAGAGATAGAACCAGGTGAGACTGTGAACAAGACAAGGTGATACTGCATGGTTTAAAATCAGAAAAGGTGTGCATCAGGGTTGTATCCTTTCACTGTTCTTATTCCATCTGTATGCTGAGCAATTTATACAAGAAGCTGGTCTATGTGAAAAAGAACATGGCATCAGGATTAGAGGAAGACCCAAGTAATGTCATTAGGAACGTTTTCTCACTAAAAATTTTAGGTCATGGCATCAAAAAAGTGTCATTTTAACCTAAATGGGTTTTTAGACCAGTGAAATAACAGCGAGAGTGAGTCAGCATTGTGCACAGAATTGAGCGATACTGGTTCTTTGGGAAATTCATAATCCAACACTGACACTGCTGAGATAAAGGATGACAGTGAGGAAGATTCTACACCTGAGCTCTGTGATGGGCCAACGTGGTGCTCTACTCTCTTCAGGAATGGATGAGCCAGCTCCACCAAGATTCCCCTTTACTGGAGCACCTGCTATGTATGTAGACGTTGAACACAAGAACGCTTTGGCGTTCCTACAATGATTTCTGACCGATGAGGTCATCGAAAAATTGATTATGATAGCCCGGAGGTTTACTTTCAGGTTTTAACCCCTCTTCAGTTAATTTCTGTGCATGGGGGAAGGTTTGGGGCTTGCTTCATTTTCCTACATACGGTATCTCAGTTTGTCCAACACCATTTGTTGAGCAAGCAGAATTTGTCCCTTTGGATATTTCTGTGTCCTTTTTCGAAGGCTAGGTTCCTGTTGACTGGTGAATATATGTGTAGCTTTTCTGTTCGAATCCATTGATCTATATACCTCTCAGTGTACCAATACACTGCTCTCCCTTAGGGAAAAACAACAACAAAAGTTGTATGAGCCCCTATATAATGATTTTTTTTAATGGACGATGAACTATTTTCCAGGCCAGCACTATCCTATGTTTGAGCACATTGCTGCAGCCACTGTGTCAATCCATCATGCCTTATAGCCTGCGGTACTCATGTTCAGGTATAGTGTTCTGCCATTCACAAGGTTCACACTGGCCAGTTCTTTCAGAAGTGGAAGACCAGGTCCTCCTCCCTCGTCTCTGTCTGGAAACTGCTGAAGTCTACCTGCAGTGAGTGACCCAGCAGGCATTTGAACTACTGGCTGCAAAATTTCCACCATTACAGCCAAATGCAGGCCACCACAGTACAACAGACAGTAACAGCATCTTAACACCACACAAAGGCTCCTCCCTGGGGAGACCACGTGTTCAGGCAATTGCTGCTGTTACACATGTAAGTGGGGGCTACATGAAGTCGCACCATCTCCTGTGGCCCTTCCAGGAACAGGCCATTCTGCTGTTGTTTCTACTGGACTTAGGCTCAGCTGCCAACCTGCCCTCTGCACGCATTCTTCTCCTTACCCTTCCATGTCACCTTCTCTTTGCCCAAGTCAATACTGCTGGTCAGTCACCTACTGGTGGATGCTTGCTTCTGAAGTTTCTGAACCACATTTCCCCATGGTTATGAGACATTGCTGCTGCCACTGTGAGCATTTAACAGGTTACTTTACACCTTCAATGAGAAATCTAGGGGAATAGAAAGAAAGCTTCTTCTTTCTCCCAAGGAGTGGGTGGTGGTTTTGAACCGTTTCCCTTGAGGTTAGCAGCCCAATGTGTAACCCACTACACTAGTAGAGCCTTGGTGGCACTGTCCAGCAATTATTAGACTGCTAAATATGAGGTCAGGGTTTCAAACCTACCAACTTCTCCTTGGGAGAACGATAAAGCTGTTCCCATAAAAGACTGACAGCTCCAGAAGCCCTCTATAGGGTGGCTATGAGTTGGAATTTTGCGGTCATTTAGGGCTTTTTGGTGGCATGTGATTTTTTAGGGCTTTTAGGTTGTTTGTGGACGTTCAAGGTGTGTTTGGGGCATTCGGGTGGTTTGGGGTTTTTAGGGTGTTTTATAAGATTTTAGGGAGTGTTTAAGGGATTTAGGGGTGTTTTATTAGAGTGTATAGGTATTTTTCAGCACAATATGGTGTTTTTAGTGATGTTACAGAGTTCCTTAGGGATTTTAGGGTATTTTTCATATTATATGTGTTTTTTTCCCCCAGCATTTTAGGTTTTCTTAGGGCTTTCATGGTGTTTTCAGGGCATATATGGGGTTTAGGAATGTTTAGGGTTTGGGAATCTTCTAAGGATGATTTTTGGAAGTTTCACATGTTTGGGTGGGCATTTGGTGTTTTTTTGTGGCTTTAGAGTGTTTATGGGATCCTGTCAATTTGCAGCTTTAATTCCGCAAAGAAAAGTCAGACAGCAAGCCAGAAAGGAGCAGGAAATGAAGGGGAAGCCCAGGCCACATGTTACAGCTGCCAAGTCCGGAGAACCTAGGTGTGGTCGTTGGCTACCTGGGACCGGGAGTGGGGCTGTGCTCCTGCCCAAGGGTGCTAGGGAGTAAACCAATCTCAGCTGGACGTTTGGCTTTTCTACTAATTAGCCGACTCCATGAACTTTCCCAAGGGCAGCTGGCGAATTGCCAGGGGAACCCAGCTAGACCCCCCCACACAAAAGCACAGGGATGGTTACAGGAACAGGAGGTTTCACACAGTGGATGTGCAGGGCTTGGGGTCGGGATTGGGGGCCAAGGTGAGGAAGGGGCAGCAATAAGGCCTGGTCCCAAATAATCAGACACTGAGCAATAAAAGTACAAGGACTGCCAAGAGAACATGGGGACAAAGGATGGCTGGACTTCATTTGATATCTTTGGACGTGCTGTCAGGAGAGACCAGTCCCTGAAGGGACATCAAGTCCATGAAGGACATGATGCTTGGCAAAAAGTGGAGGACGGGCAATAAAACAGCTCGAACCAGTGGCTACATCAGTGGGCATAGTAACAATGGTGAGGATGGTTCGAGACCTGGCAGTGTTTTATTTTACTGCTTGTGTTTTTCTAGAACTGTCTTTCCTGGATGCACGAGGAAGGATAACTGTGCTTGTGGGAAGCAAATGCACAGTGGGCAGCGCTTTGGCCAACATAGGTACACCACCGGCACACAGTGCCCCCTTACTTGGCATCCAAAGTGACAGGATTTGTCTTTCCCCAGAGCTCTCCAGCCCTGGGGGAAGCGGCCCTGCCTTCGGCGCACCGCCAGGGGGCAGCACTGCTGCTCTCTCACTGGCTACATCTGTGAGGACCCAGAGAGCAGCTCCTTTCTGCTGCTCTCCTCTCAGACTTCTGCCAGAAGCCTTGGCTCGTCCTGGATCCTCCCTTGATTCCCACTCTGCACCTTTGGGGACGCCCAGCCCATTAACTCTCTCCCATCCTTCCTTGCTGCCTCTTGTCCAGATGCCTGAGCTGGGCTTCAAGTAGTTGTAATGTTATGCTTAGGTGAGATGTGTTCAGCTTGTTTACTGTCTGTATACAAGAAAAGAGTGCAGCCCAAGACATCCACCCTTTTGTTCCTCTATGGAAAGCCTGTTACGTGTCATAGTCTTCTCTCTGTGCAGTGCTTTCCTCTGCTGCTGATGCTTTTACATGAAATAGGACTCGGTGTGTCACCGCTACAGGAAATTATCTCTGAAAAAATAATATGCCCAGAACTCAGAAACAGTGTCAGCTTGCATCTGGCATCATGGAAGCATCATGGGTGTGTTTCCATTCATTCGCTCCTGAGTGTCACATGTTAAACTCAGTGCATAGCACAAACAGCAGCAGGCACAAACTGAGACAAAGCACACCCTTTGCTGTGAAGCACATTCCGACTCCTGGCTGCCCCTGTGCCACAGAGTAGAACTGCCCCGCAGGGGCTCCCTAGCTGTCATCTTTACAGAGGCACATGGCCACACCTCCCTTTTGGGAAGCCACTGGGTAGGTTTGAACTTCAGGGTTGTAGTAGTTGATATTGTAGAGCCCTGGAGTCAGTTCGGATTCATAGGGGCCTGTGCACTAGAGAGAGAAACAAAGCCCAGTCCTGCGCCATCCTCGCACTTGTTACTGTATTTGAGCCGATTCTCGCAGCCACGGTGTCAATCCACCTAAGTAAGGGTCTTCCTCTTGTTTGCTAACCCTCTGCCAAAAATGATGCCCTTCTTGCAGGACTGGTTCCACCATAGTAATATGTCCAAAGTACCTGAGACAACGTCTCCGCATCCTCTTTCAGATCTCCTGCCTTTAGTTTGTCAGCTCACTTCGATGGAGTCGATGCTGAGCCATAGCGACTCTATGAGATCAGAGCAGAACTATCTCTGTGGGTTTCCCAAAGGCTAACTCTATGGGAGTAGAACGCCTCATCCTTTTCTTCTGAGGACTGACTGGTGGTTCCCCACTGCTGACATTACAGTTGACACCCAAGGCATAAGGTACTATGCCACCAGAAGTCCCTTGCCCCTGTGCAATAACCAACACCACCTACACACAAAACCCACCCCTTCTGTGTCAGTTTGATGTATGGTGATGGCTTGAGTTGCTATGAAATTGGAAGCTACTAGGGGGAACCCGACAAAAACTACAATTTTTTCAAAACTATGCATTTAAATTTTTTATCCCCTTCATAGTACTCTCCATTACACTTCACACATTTGTCTAATCTGTGATTACATTCTTGGAAACATTTTTCAAACTCAGCAGTTTGGGTGACACCCTTGTTTTTTACCCCCCTCTTCTGTGTTGTCAAACCACTGTCCTTCATTCATGGAAACAGAAAGAAGTCACATGGAGTGAGTTCAGGTGATTAGGATATGAGGGACAAGAGAGGCATGCTTTTTTGGGGGATGTTTTCATACTGTTATTTCTTTTCTCTTTTTTTATAATCAATTTTTGGGGCCTCATACAACTCTTATCACAATTGATACATACATCATATTTGTACATTCATTGCCCTCATCATTCTGAAAACATTTGCTCCCCACTTAATCCGCTGGCATCAGCTGATAATTATTCCCCATCCCTCATGAACCCTGAATAATTTCTAAATTATTATTTTGTCTTATCTTACACTATACAATATCTCCCTTCAGCCACTTTTCTGTTGTCTGTCCCCCAGGGAGATGGTTATATGTAGATCCTTGTAATCGGTTTCCCCTTTCCATTCCTCCCTCCCTCTACCCTCCTCGTATCGCCACTCTCACCACTGGTCCTGAAGGGATCATCCGCCCTGGATTCCCTGTGTTTCCAGTTCCTATCTGTACCAGTGTACATCCTCAGGTCTAGCTAGATTTGTAAGGTAGAATGGGGATCATTTTAGTTGTGGGGGAAGAAGCATTTAGGAGCTAGAGGAAAGTTGTATGTTTCATTGTTGCTACAGTGCACCCTGACTGGCTCCTCTCCTCCCTGCTACCCTTCTGTAAGGGGATGTCCAATTATCTACAAATGAGCTTTGGGTTTTCACTCCACACTCCCCCGTATTCACAAAGATATGATTTTTTTGTTCCGATGATGTCTGATACCTGATTCTTCCGACACCTCGTGATCACACATGCTGGTGTGCTTCTTTCATGTGGGCTTTGTTGCTTCTCAGCTACATGACCACTTGTTTAACTTCAAGCTTTTAAGACCCCAGAATGTATAACTTTTGATAGCCGACCACCATCAACTTCAGTCACCACATTTGCTTATGCACCCATTTGCCTCCAGCAATTGTGTTGGGGAGGTGAGCATCCCGGAATGCCACTTTAATACAACAAAGTATTTTTGCATTGAGGGAGTACTTGAATGGAGGCCCAATGTACATCTGTTACCTTAATACTAAACCTATAAATATATGCATATAGATCTATTTCCCCATCGTTATACATAAATATATTTACATATGCACATGCCTTTATTTAGACCTCTATAAATGCCCTTTGCTTCCTACCTCTTTCCTTGATTTCCTTTTACTTTCTGATTGTCCCACTCTCATGTTCAGCCTTCATTTGTGTTTCAGTAATTCCTCTAGGTTACATTACTCTTGGTTACACTCTACCAAGCCTCCTACACCCTCCTCACCATCTATTTGGATCACTTGGTGTTCCCTTGTCCCTGGGTTTGTTAACAGCACTTCCTTTTTCCCTACACCCCCCTTTCCCATCTCCCTCCCCCAGCTGTCAGTCCCATTGTTTTCTCCTCCAGATTGTTCATCCAGCCTATCTCATTTAGACAGACCTGTGGAAATCATAGCATGCACAAAAACGAGACAGAGCAAACCCAAGCAACAAAATGAAACAAAAGAACAACACCACCACCAACAAGCCAATGACAAAAAGCAAAACAAAACACAAGAAAGAAAAGCTTTTAGTTAGTTCAAGGACTGTTTGTTGGCCTTTAGGAGTGTTTTCTCATAGAGTATGATGGGTCAGCTAGCCCTGGCCCCAAAGTCTATTTTTGGTATTCCCTGGGGACTTCGTTGCTCTGTTCCCCTTCCTGTTCTGTTGTACACCCTTAGTATTTTGCCTCGGTGTGCTGGGATCAGATCGGGCGATAGAGGCATGCTGTTTTTTTTTTGTGTGAGCAGGTGCACTGTCATGGTGGCAAAACCAGTCCCCTGTCAACCACTAATCAGTCCTTTTTATTTTAAATAAATCATTTTATTGGGGGATCTTACAGCTCTTGTAACAATTCATACACCAATTTGTATGAAGCACATTTGTACATACATTGCTATCATCATTTCCAAACATGTTCTTTCTCCTTGAGCTCCTTTTTTCCCCTCCTCCCACCCACGTGAACCACTGATACTTTATACATACTTTTTATTTTTATATTTTACGCCTCTGCTGTATCCCTTCACCCAAACTTCTGCTGTTTGTTCCCCTGGGTGGTGGAGTGGGGCTGTATGTCCATCATTGAGATTGGTTTCCCCTTTCTTCTGCTTCTCCCCCCTACCTTCCCTCGTGGTGTTGCTACTCTCAGTGTTGGTCCTGAGGGGTTTATCTGTCCTGGATTCTGTGTGTCGGAACTTCTAGTCAATAGCAGTGTGCAAGCTCTGGTCTAGCCAGACAACTCAGACCTTCTTACACAATATCTTCAGAACCTCTATATAGGAAGCTTGATTAACAGTCTGACCTAGTGCAATGACTAAACTCCAAATGCACTATCACCCTCACATCAACAAAACCAAACAAATGAGCATCTTCTTGAAGTTTGAGTTCACTTGACGAGGTGTATTTGAGTGAGGTGATGATGGCGTCTTACACTGACTTGATTTATGTTTGCATTCTGGCTTGTGAGAAGAGCACAAGGTCTTGTCACCAGCAATGACCTTGGGAAAAAAGTGTGGGTGCACTAGCTCAGAGCAAGTTGCCAGATGCCTGCCCAAACAGGAGAATGTATATTTTGAAATGTGTACCCAGTGGAGCTTTGTACCGCTTGGTTTTTTGGCGGGGGTGGGGTGGGGGTGGGTGGAAGGCCGGCTACTCCTTTGTAGGTTAGATAATCTGAGATGTGCTATTTGAAATTTCCTGGGGCCAGTTTTAGACAAAACTAGAAAAGTTAATTTTGCTGTATGGAAAAATCTGACAGTCTGGAAGTATCTAATTTTCCTCACATGCCATCATTCCCCTAGTAGCATTATTCTTAGTTAAAGCTCTCCTCTGTTCCTCCTTAGGGTTTCCCCCACTACCTGATGTTCCTTTTCTCCTACTCATCATCAAGGGACTTGTGTCCAAAGTGAGGACAGCAAATAAGAGACCCTCCTGACTCTCTGTTAAGAAGGGTGCTCTGGTGCATGCGTGTGTTTATGTGTGCACATACAATCGCATTTGAATTTTGTTGGAAGAGGCTTCATAGAGACAGAGAGTGACATGGTTAGAGCTGCTGCACATGTAGAGCACTGTACTCTATGGTGTTCTAATTCAAATGCATGTAAGGTCCAAGAGAGGTAATAGAAGCAAGTGACCAGGGTCAGGGAAGGCAGTAGGAGGAACTGAGGGAGCCTGAATGCCTCACACCCTGCCAGTTTCACTGATTCTTGGATGGGAGAGTACCAACCTAGTGCTGTGAAATCTTCGCAGTTTTCAGAGGCTTGGGGGATTTAAATTTTGTATGTAAAAAATAGACATCTAAATGCTTGTAATTTATTGATTTCGATAAACACACTGAATGCCAGTACTCAAGTCAAACAAACCAAACTAACAGCCATCGAGTCTTTGCCAACTCATAGTGACCCTATTAGACAGGGTAGAACTGCCCCTCAGTTCAGCTCCCAGCCCTGGAAGCCCACCAGTTCCTCGTTATTATCATGAGGAATACTATTTTCACAAGAGCATTACATACCCCTAGAGACTAAACCATAAAGCCATATAGGCTTTGACCATCAATTCTGATATGCTTTTTCCTCAAACTGATGGGTCATTTGATGGAATCCTTGTATTACTTCCCTAACATAAAAATTAATCAAGCAAAGGAGATTCAGTGCTCAGTACTACAGCCCCCTATTTAGAGATTAACTCTTAAAAACCACCACCACCACCACCACCACCACCACCACCGCCACCTTATCTATGTTGATAAAAACTTGAGTAGGCTGTATAAATATCTCAAGTATTTAGGATAAAATGGATTCTTATTCTACTGTCACATATTTAGTTTGAGATATGTGTTTCCATCTGAACACAAATTAAATAGACCTCATTGACATCTTTTCAAAATGCCATAAAAATTAAATGATTACCTTAAAAGATACTCAGTATAATTAGGCATCAGAAAAATGTACATCAACACTAGAGCGAGATAGTGTTTCAACCCATCAAGATGACACTAGCCAAGAATATTAAAAATACCATTGAGTGCTGGAAGAATGAACAGATTTGTGTCAGAAGAACAGTCTGAAAGGTCCTTAGAAGCAAGCACGGGGAGACTTCACATGCTTTGGATATGTTATCAGGAGATGCCAGTCCCTGGAAAAGGCTGAAATGTTAGGTTCAAGTATAACAACAGTTTTGAAGATGGTGTAGGACTGCGCAGTGGTTCATTCTGCCTTGAGTTGGAACTGACTCAATAGCACCTAATGCTAAAAGCTAGATGCTTTTGATCCTAAATGAAAAGTGGATGGTCCAGCCTCCATACCAGCTACGTGGACAACTGCCCCTCCCCCCAGAAGAATTTACTTTAGAAGACGGCACTGAACCTGTAGCTAGGGGAGATGGACATGTCTGATCAGAGCACACAGGGGCAAATGAAGGGGGAGGAAGAGAGTGGAGCACACACTGGTCCACCAGGCTTGGAGGATGATTTTGGCACTCTGAACAGCCAATGTACAGAGTGGACCATATGGCTGATCCCACTATGAGACATGCCATCCCTTGCTGGCCCAGAGCCCTATGGGGACAATACCGGAGACTCTGTGTTGGGACTGACCCGACTGGCCCTCCAACACGGAGGCAAATCACTAAAAGCATGCAGCAGAGCAACCATGAGAGCAGAGCGGGTAGCCCCTGAGGGAGTACAAAGGACAGACTCTGGGGCCAGAGCATGATACGCCATCAGACCTGACTGAAGGACACACCTATAGAAAAAAAAAATCAGACCTTCATCTATTTACAGGTTTTTCTTTCTTAAAAATTTTTTTGTCTTTTAATTAATTTACTCTTTTATTGATCATTGGTTTTCTGTTGTTGTTTTTTTTTTGTCATCACAGTGTTCTCACCCATCGCCTATCTTGCTATGGTTTGATTTTTGGTGCATATTATTATCTCAACAGATCTATCTAGATAAGATAGGCTGGAAGAATAGTCTGGAGGAGAAAACAACAGGACCAATGGTTCCCGGGGACATGGGAGAGAGAGAGGAGGGGGTAAGGAGGTGATGCTGACCAATCCAGCGACAGGGGAGCAACAAGTAATCCAAAATCCGTCGCAAGGAGGGTGTGAGAAGCCTGGTAGGTATTCAGCAAGGGCAATGTAACCAAGAGAAATTACTCAAACCCAAGTGAAAGCTGAGCATGATAGTCGGACAAGAGGAAAGTAAAAGTAAATAGAGGAAAGAACTAGGTGACAAAGGGTATTTCTAGAGGTCTACATACTGGCATGTACATATGTAAATATATTTATACAGGAGGGTTCGTAAATAGATCAACGTGCATATATTTATAGACTTAGTATTAAGGCAGTAGATGGACATTGCCAAATACTGACTCAATGCAAGAAGACGTTATATTAAATTGGCATTCCATGATGAACACCTTTCCAACATGATGGTTGAAGAAAAATGTGTGCACTAGCAAATGTGGTGAAGAAAGCTGATGGTGCCTGGCTATCAAAAGTTATAGCATCTGGGATCTTACAGGCTTGAAAATAAAGAAGCGGCCATCTAGCTCAGAAGCAACAAAGCCCACATGGAGGAAGCACACCAGCCTGTGTGACCATGAACTGTTGAAGGGATCAGATATCAAGCATCAAAGAACACAAAAATCATGTCATTGTAAATGAGGGTGAGTGCAGAGTGGAGACTCAAAGCCCATTGGTAGGTAACTGGACACCCCCTTCCTGAAGGGATGTGGGGAGGAGATCAGCCAGTCAGGGTGCAGGGTAGCAACAATGAAACATGTTTCCTCTAGTTCCTAAATGCTTCCTCCCCCCACTATCATGATCCAAATTCTACTTTACAAATCTGGCTAGACAAGGGGATGTACAGAGAGATCGCCTTGGAGATTGGGTGGATGTTCCCACAGTAGCGTGGAGCCTCACAAGTGGTGGTCAGGCGTTTCCCCCAGTCACTTGTAGGACCTCAGGATTTAGGCTGGGGATGCCCCCACTTTTTATAGGGGAGAACAACCTGTGGCCTGGTGTGTGGGAGAGGACCAGCGTGAATTCCCCAGCTGCTTGCCACACCAATAAGTGGGGGGTGGGAGCTCCCTCAGTTGGGCCTTCAGGTTTGCCCTAGGCAGAGGGGAGTGGCCTGGAGACAGCTATTGTCTTGTGATGGGAAAGAGAGTGAAAGGAGAGGAAAAAGAGAGAAAGAGGAAGACACAGACTGGGGCAATAATTCCAACCAGACTGACAACCACTCACCCACACACAACTAAAATGCACAGAGTAAACAAAGGTGACAACAGTAAAAAAAAAAAAAAAAGAAAAGAAAACAACTAAAAAGGAGAACCAAATCTGTGGAGGCTGTGGTAGGAAGTAGAGAAGAGCTAGATGGAGCGGAGAAAAGCAGAAAACCTGTAAGAAGAGTCCAATAAAAGGAAAAAGAGAGAAGAGAAAAGGAAGGAGGAGGAGAGAGTATTTTTTAAATGGTTAAAGAAATAACTGACCCTGTGTTATGCTGTGTGTAGCTCTGACTCGTCCTGTGTGCAGTACTGTCTTAGGGGTCAGGCTGCCCACTAGGAGGACAGGGTTGCCCTAGGCAGAGTGTAGGGCTCTGGAAACCAGCAGTGGTATGTGCAAGCAATGAGAGGGAGCAGAGAGAATCGTACAAGCTAAGAGAGAGGTGAAGAAAGCAAAGACAGAAAGAGGAAAGAAAGAAAAAGAGAATAGAGAGAAAGAAGGAAATAAATCCAACTGAGTTCACTAAGGTTGGCTGTGATGGTAAAGAGCAAGGAGAGAGAGAAGGAGGAAATAAAGTATAAAGTAGTAGCTGATCCCTGATTGCTTGGATGAGGGGCCAGAGCGGTTTAGACACTGCTCCAACATGGCAGGTCAGTGTGCCCTTTTAATGCCGGGACCCAGTGGTGCTGGGCAGAATTGCCCTAGTTGACGAGATCACCTTAGAGGCATGACGGAGGTTTCTTCAACGGTGCAGCGCACTGTAGGTGTTTGTCCCAGGTGCCTTGTGTGGTGTACAGCACTCCCACACAGGGCAGGCTGGAGTGCCTCCTGCTATTTGGGTTGATTTGCCCTAAGCGGAGGGAAGTGACCTGGAAGCCTTTAGTGGCATATGAGAGGAGAGAGTGGGAGAGAAGAGGAAAAAGAGGGGAAAAGGGGAAAAAAGAGGGATAAAGAAGAAAGCAAGTAAATAAAAGCCCAACACCAACCTGAGCACGTTGAAACTGAGTGCGGTGGAAAAGTTAGAAGGGCTAGTGAATAAAGTGAGAATAAGTAGAGCAGTGGGTAAGGAGGTAATGATACTTGATCACCTGTCCTTGAGGCCAGAGGAATTCCAACTCTTCCTCAAGGTCACGGGGTCATGGACTTGTAAGGTCTCTCTCTCTGGCCTAAATTCCAACCCCAGTCCTTGGCTCCCCGCGAGAAAAATTTCATGCGGAAGCCAGGCTCGTGATCCAAGTGAATTTAATGAGAGTTAAAAGAAGCTTCAGGTTTTACAAGGCACCCATAGGATTCCTTTGACCATGGGGCCTGGCAGAGACTGCCTCAGGTCATGCAAGGATCTCTCTCCTCCCAGGAAGACGACCAGACCACCCCTCTCCCTTCTGGTTCCTGCCTTTTCAAGGGTTCCCGGGGAGGCTGGTGAAGGACCCCAGGTCAATCCCATTGGCTGAACTGCAATCATCTGGCCCAGGTGGGCTGCTCCAGGTGCAACATCCATCGGAGCCCACGGGCAGGAAAATCCAGCTTTCCTATGCTGGCTCTCCTGGGCATGCGTTAATGGACTTTCCCATCCCTGATGTAGGGTTCCACAGATGCTGTGTGAGATTACTTCAAAAGCAAGATCGCGCCCGTGGCCAGGGGTCACTTGGGTGCTGGAGTACCTGCCTTGTGCTGCATGTAGCACTGCAGCAGGGGCTGGGAGGGGGCACTGGGGGGCTCCCTCAGCCCCGTCTAGGGCTCCAAGACCGGCAGGGCCTCCCCAGCTATGTGTAGAATCACTGAGAGGGAAGCTTGTTGTCCTATCTAGACTGCTGATGCTTCCTAGATCAGAGGATTTTCTTTTTTATCCCTCTGGCCAGCTAGAATGAAATTGTCTCCCACAGTCTCTGGGCTACAGCTCAGTGCTGTTTAAGGCTGACACTGCTACAGCGGGTCTTTGTTATGGTAAAAGCTGCCAGGCCCTGTGGCTGAGTTCTGGCATTCCTTAGCTAGGTTGCTTCTTATGCTGATTTATGTTAAGGACCTCCCCTATGTGGTGCTTGGAGCTGAGCAACCAGACTTGGGTTTGAGTTTTAAACCAATCATTTATGTTTCACCCTTAAAAAAAATTCTACTTGTGATGTGCTCAGATTTGGTGGCTGTCAAGCTGACCCCCAGAGGGGGAGATGCAGCTTATCAGGGGGGTTGTTTCCTAGTCGGCCAATTGGAACTAAATTTGCTCCCTGGACTCCCGACTTTCTGCCTTTTTCTCCCACACCATGATCTTCCTAAGGTAATAATATATTTTTTCTTCTACTCTAAATTATGGCTACCCACCACCAACCCCTGACCGTGAGCTCAAGGCATCCAACCGCATGGAGAGCTCAGTGTGGGGTTCCCCTCGTGTCTGAGATTCTGCCCCCTCTCAGGGCGTCCACCTGCAGGGATCCCTGCTCCAGGCAAGGGCATATCTGGCACCTGCCACTTCGTCAAAATTATAGTGCTTTAAAGCATTCTTGGTTTGCTTTGTGAGTGGAAATCCCACAAAAGAAGGGGTTCAGGAGAAACCCTGTTACCCTAGTTCTAATTTCAGAACTCCACCTCCCCGTTTCCTTCACCTAATTTCCTATTTTTCTGGTCTGGCAGCAGGAGCTCCAGATAGATGGGTCCTATCTGGTCGCCATTTTCTCTGAATCCCTCCATCTATTTTTTTTACACTCTTAAAAAGTACAAAACATTTACTCTACAAGCGCAAACAGATTTTCAAAAGCAGGGAAAAACCTGAACGTTCAGTACATGGTTCAATCGTCTTTTCATCTCTGTGCCCTAACTATGCTGAGCTCCATGGAACTGCATGGAGGGGAGCTATTCTGGCGTCATCGAGCCAAGTGAGTGTTTTGAATTACCTCAAGTGAATATTTGACTGGAAAGCATAGGGTGTAAAAAAACCCTGAAATCAGTTGGTGCACATCCATCACAAAGAACAGGGCCTTGTACTTAAACCTTTTTTCTGAAAATAAGCAGCCATCTAAGTGAGATATCAACTAAGGCCGCCCAGAACAAGCAGCACAGCCAGTGTGATGCCAGGGTGATAAATAATAGAATCTCAATCTGCAGGTATGAACAAGAATCAGAGCTTAAGTTCGGAACACCCAGTTTGCAAAAGGACTCAAATGCACATGCGGGGTGAATTCCCTCTGACCACAGTCCATGGACATGAACAGATACAGTTAAGTTCAAATGTAACACCTGATCATTTGATCTCTTCAGACTAATTTTAATCTGGTTCCAGTTTTTAGTATTTTTCACTTTCTGTTCGATTGAGGTTTTTCTCTCTTTTATCATTGTTAGTTTTTCTTTTCTACTTGTTTCTTGATTTTGTTTTGTATTTTTTTTTAATACATATGAAATCCAGGAGAGGTAAATCCAGAGAGACACTAACAGAATTAACAATCACCTAGGGACAGGCAGGGAAGATTTGGGGGAGTGAGGGGGGGGCTAACAAAAATGAATATAAAAGAAGGAAATGATGTAAACCTGATTGTGGTGAGGATTACACAAATCTTAATATGACTGAAGTATTGAATGATATATGTGAATTATATGAGAATTAAAATAAAACAAAAGCTGAGGTCAGAGATAGGGCAGCAATTTAGCCCTGAATCTCTTGGTGAAGATTGAATGTCATTTTGTGCCAAGAGCCCATTTTTCCACTCATGAAGTTTGGGGAACCGGCCATGCTCCTTCATCACTTTTCTTACCTCAATAAATGGGTACAGTTCACTCTTCTCCCTTTTCTTCTCTGTCACATACTTTGCAGCAGTCAGGGGAACAGAACTTACAGTCCTGAAAGGGATCCATGAGTGTTAGTCCAGGTAGACTAGAGAAACAAATCCACACTCAGATGTGTATAGGAAAGACCTTTATATACAAGAACAGTTGTATATTGAGAAAGCATTCCAGCCCAACCAAGATCAAGTCCATAAGTCCAATATTAGCCCATGTCTGATATCAATCTATAATGTTCTCTTCAGACTCATGAAACACCTTCAATGACCCCAAATGCAGGAAGATCACAGGTCAGTAGTTGCAAAGTCTTCTGCATCCAGTGGTGGTAGAAGCATCTCAGCTTTGGCAGGGTCTCCATGTGGCTCCTCCAGTTCCCAGGGCATGGGTTCTATCAGTGTGGTGCCATGTGTCTTGTTAGTAGGACATCTCTCAGGGAATGAGCAGAAAGATAGTCTCCTGCCTCCAAGGAGGAAATACCAGATTTCCCAGAACCCTGACGGGAAGGCCAGGCCCACAAAGAGGCCTCATTGGCCATAACCCAATAGAGAGACTAGAGTCTACCCCTTCACTCTTAATCCTTTCAAGTCCCAAATTGACACCAGATTGTATAACTACAACAGACCACCCCTTGTCCATTTGACATTTTCACAAAATTCTTTAGCCGTATATAATTTCAAAACAATAATAGAATCATATCAGTATCTAACAGTATAATATGAAAATGCATACATTTCACTCCGTGCCACCCTCCTTTAAACATAATATTCTGTAAGTGATGAAACAAAAATATCCTATGCTTAACAATTGCAGGTAAGGTACACCCACATATTAATCCTATAATTCTATGAATATATTCCAGTATCTATGAAATGTTGTAAGCTAGCCACTTCACGCCTTTATCTGGCCCATTTTGGCTATCCAGTTTCTCTACTGCCTACTTCCATCAACCCAGTGCTCTGAGGAGACAATCATATTCTTCAATATAAAGAGTCTTCATGCCAGTTGGAACCTTGTGAAGTCCACATCCACAAGAAAGTCAAAGCAGGACAGTTCGTCTACACAGTCTGCAGCAGTATATACCAGTGCACAGGCTCAACATTCTTCTCTTCATCTGGTCGGGTTCGGGTCAAGTCAATGTGGGCTCCCTCTCTTGGCCTCACCTCAGTGTCCATTGGTCGCATTGCCTTTAGGCCTTGGCCCCATCACCAATTCTCCACAACTCTAGTCCCCTCAGAGTAGGTCATGGACTTCAAACGAGTCAACCTGCTCTCATCTTCTTCTCTACTGCCTGTAAACCAGGTCCACGAGTGTCAGTGGTCAGAATGAACCCGCTGCTCTATTGCTGCTATTCTGCCACTTTCACTCAACAAGCAGATCCAGGTGGTCACCTAGCAATCATTTCAGGCTTCTACAGGCTCCCTTGAATGTTCAGTACTAGAAAGGAGTTTCTTCAGGCTTTGAGATTTTTTTCCAGTTTCTGACAAAAACCACTATTCAAAATTCAAATATTACAAAAGTTCCCTTTTAATGCACATGAAGCTCTTCCTCACAGTGGGAGCAGTGCACAGAAACGGACCTTGATGCTGGGCTGCTCTGTGCGTGCTTTGGTCAGTTGGGAGCTGCTGATTCACAGATTCACTTCACGTGGATGAAGATGCTTGTTTGCTTCCCCGTGAGTTTATCGCGCTTCAACAGAGAAGAACCCTGTTCTTGGGTTTTGCCTCTGCCTTGCTCCTAGCACCGCTGGAATAGAAAGATTACAAATGATTTTTTTGTTGTTGTTTTAAAAAACAGAAAAGAAATGCCGTGTACCTGTTAGGTAAGTAGAGGCAGAACTGAGGGTGGTCGCTGTGCATGCCAAACCTCCTCCCCATCACAGACAGTTGAAAGCTGCTTCAGGCTGGAAAGATGCACACATTTAGGTCCTTGTGACAGGAAGCAGGTCAACCTGGGCGGGCCCCCATCTAGACCAGGTGGGCTTAATTCAGTCAATGGGGTCAAACAGTACCGTCAGCCATGCCTACCAACAGGGTATGGGTGGGGGCCTCCCACCAGCTGTCATGCAACCCAGCGCGCGTGGGCTGTCCAGTCCGCCCCCACCCCCCACGAGCATATTTGCCTCTTCTATCCTTTATAAAGTCACTTGGATCACAAACTAGGTTTCTGCGTCAATTGGTTCTTGTGTGAAGCCAAGGACAGAGGTACATTTCTCCCAGAGAGAGCCCTCACATAACCAAATCAGATTATAGCCTTCAGTGTTAGGGTTCCAACGAATTTTGGGGGAATATCTCAAGTGGTAGTGGTAAGGACACAACTCAATCCATATTATCTCTTTATTTTGCTCAGCCAGATGCTTGCCCTTTGAGCCTGAATTGTTGCAAGGCTTATTACCCCATCAAGTGTTCCCAGAGCAAGCCCTAAATGGGCAGTAGTCACACACAAGGAAGATTTGCAGGGGACACTGTTAAGAATGATTAATGCTTAAGTGTTCCTTGTCTCCCCAAATGTACCATCTGGCAGAAAATTTCTTAGATCTCTCTCCTGGGAGAGATATACCTCAGCTCTTGAATAACTCTCCTGGTCATAGACGTCAAATTCCAAGCTTTTCATCCAACATTCATAAAGCTAAATAAATGTTACATAAACCTAAGTTCTCTATCTTGGATAAGACAAAGTAAAACCATGACTTGAGAAGGTTTTCATTGAGGACAGAGACAACTTCAGATATTCTAAGCCTATGAAATTGGTCATGATTCAGGCAACTTGCCAAGGAAGCAGGTAATACCTAGGTGGGAGGTGGAATGAATAAGAACTTGCACTAAGATTCCATTCCATCAGGTGCAGCTGGTGACTTTGGAGGCCCAGAGCAGGCAGTGGGAGAGAGAAGACCAGAGCAGGGGAGGGATGTGATGAGCTGGAGGGTAGAGGGAGGGATTATGTGTTGTCCTGCTGTCACCTCCCACCCCACTGTGACCCTTTAGTGATGTGGGCCCAGGTTTGTGATGCAAGTGGTTTTGAAGCCAGAGGGGACTCAGAGTGCTCAGTTGCCTGAGTGCAACCGCTGTATCCAGAAGATGGAGGAGATTCTCTTTCTGCTGGAACAGAAAAGTGCTTCCTGGCTGACCTACCAATACCCCACCTGGTTCACTGTTTTGACCTTGGGCATCCTGTATGGAGTGGGTTGCTTCTTCCTGGTCCTCCCCTTCCTTCCAAATACTCCACCTGTGCGACCACCCAGGAAAAGGATAAAGGTAAGAAATTCTCAACCCAGCCATAGGAGAGATTGATTTTTCCTTGTTTTATAAATTTTTCCTTTCGTAATTAATTTCCTGATAGGGGAAATCTCAAGAAAGAAGAGACCATCAGCCCTGGCTTTGGAATGTTGATGAGGGCTGGTGCGTCCTTACTCACTGTTAGGACTTTGTTCACTGCATTGGTATCATTTTATCCTTGCCGGCTTATGTTGATTTTCATTATTTCTGTTGGCTTTCCCTGTTTGTGAAGCACAGGAGGCGTGGATGCATCATGATCATGGACACAAGGGTTGACAGAGTTGCAGGTGGAGAGATCTCATGGCAGAGGGAGGGATTGTGAGATCAGCAGTGTGGAGAACTTCCCCATCGGGAAGCTAGGGAGTGAAGGGGGATTGATTTCAAGACGAAAAAATGAAGGAGGCCAGAGGGGACAGAGAGCTTTAGACCTGACTGTGATTACACAACTCCTTTTGAAGGCAATTTAACCATGGAGGGGGGGGGGTGTTGTTCTAAAATGGATATGGTAATCATTGATTATACCATTGCCCTTGATCTGATTGAACGACTGAACTATTGACTCGTATGATATGTAAATCATTTGCCAGTAAGATGAGCATTCAAAAATATTTCTCTTTGAAGATCTCAGACCTCCCATCTCTAGTTGTTATAGAGGGCAATAGGTAAAAATCCCCAATATAGTGACGCAGTGGCTAAGGACTAGATGACTAGACATTTCAAAGGGCAGCTCTCATCACTGGGTCCTCAGTCTCTTTCCTTGAGCTCCAGTCTCTGGGCCAAGGCTCCTTTTCTGTCTGGGCTAATTGAGAAAGCATGGCTGACCCCGGGGAGGAAGTGGTCAAGGGCTGGCCCAGAGCTTCAGCCTCCATAATCAAAATCTTGCCCACCAGAACACTGAGTGCTGAGAGTGTGTGCTCTCCGTGAGCAGAGGCAGGCTGACGGAAGAAATGCACTCTAGGTCTCACACAGAAGCTGGTTTCTGGGCTTTAGTCATTCCATGGAGATTGTCATTCTTCTAATCACCAGTAAATGCCTGCAGTTTGTCACAAAGAACAGATGCAGGATTGGATTCCAGCCTGACTTCCTCTCTTGTGCCCCAGCCTCAGGTGGAGACAAGGAGAAGCAGCAGGTCAAGGGACAAAGGTGACGCTCTGAAAGGTAAGGTTCTGCCCATTCAACCAAGCTCTGTAAGCTCTCCTGTCCCCTCCTCTGCAGGATGCCAGTGGCAACAGCCCGTCTCTCTCAGGTAATAATCCTGAACAAAAGGATACTGTGGATGGAAACAGAACCCAGATATTTCCCAGATGTACAGGAGGGGCCTAGGATGGGATGAAGGCTGGCCAAGGTAGGACCCAGTAGGGGGCAGTGGGGGTGTCAGGAGCAGATTCTGGTGGATTTGGAGGTGGAACATTGAGGGGTAACTGCGATAAGCTGTGTAACTTTGCCAAGGTTCAGATTGCTCACTGAGACCCCACAGACAATATTGGAAACCGATGCTCCTTGAAATGCCAAAGCACCTCCTGCCCGTGGGAGTAAGCTATCATTTGACCTTGAGCTCTGGAGAGTCCAACGTCCTAAGTGCACAGCCCGTGTGACATTCCTTTCGGTCCTCTGGGAGGGCTGCACCATAACGGTTCTCTTGATTTCCAGTTTTCCGAAGCTTCCTGCAAGAACTATATGGCGCTCAGAACCTGCGTTTGCGTCTTAGGCAGAAGTAAGTAACCTTCCTGCTTCACCGCGGGGTGCATCTTCCAACCAGGGTGCCTGTGTGGCCTCGGGCTGCAGAGCAGCTGGGATGCGCTGGTTTGGGGGACACTTTCAGGGATGGGCAGAGAATGACAGGAGTCCCGGGCAGTGGGGTGGGGCAGGAAGAGCAGGCCATCAAGGCTTGGGGAGGGGCTGAGCTTGCACCGACCCTTGCTAGCCTGCTAGGTCTCTTGCCCCTTCAGTCCTGGCTGTAATCTGGTCCTTCTGTCTCCTGCAGCCACTTGGGAAACCCACTTGACACTGGCAGCTTTGGTCAACAGAAAGCTCAAGCCCTCTCTGGTAGCTGGCGAAATAGAGGTACGGCTGAAGTCCACGTCGGTACGCGCGCCCCACACGGTTCTGCGGCTCATCCATTCCGGACACCTAGGTCTCAGAACTCCACCCTTCCACGGGCCCAGATGTGCATCTCAACTTCTCATGTCTTACCCGCCTTGAGTCAATCACCAGACTGCGCACATTCCCATGAACCTGACAGTCTTTCACCCACACCACTGGCTCTTCCCTCACCCAGTGCCAAACCCCCGGATTCAAAGGCCTACCTGCAGCCTCCAAGCACTCTCTGGGACTCACCAGCCCCGCACCCCACAGGGACTCGTTCTCAGAATGACTTGTTGGCAAGGCCCAGGCAGAGCCCATCTCCACACAACCGCTGCTCCACACCTGCCATGGCAGCCATCACAAGTCAGGATCCCACAGGCCTCCCTACTGCCTCCCCACCCCAGTGTTGGGCAGCTGCCAAGAACTTACAGCTTCCCTCCTTGGAATACTTTGGGTCTCTGAAAGAGCACTCTACCTGGCACCCCCAAGAAGACACCTTTCGGGAAGGACCCACAAAGAGGCAGGGGGAAGTAGGGAGGCCCACCTTGCTCAACCCCAATGTCCACAAGCTGCTGGAAATAGAAATCACAAAGGCAGAGAAATGGAATATTTGGGAAGAAAAAGGAAAGGGTGTATCAGAATACCATCTGCAGGCCTTAAATATGTTGAAGGCACTCGATGGGGAGCAGATCACTGCACCTCCCCAGCCCTTCTGGAATGCCAGCATCAAAGCAGAGCAGATACCCAGCGCTCAGAAGCATTTTCCACAAAAATTCAGTGAGTTTTTCTGGGGTCTACCTTTTCTGCACAGCGAGTCTCTGGCAGCTGCTCTCAGGGTCTCTGGATCCACCCTAGAGTTTCCCACTGTCTTATTTAATGAAATTCCTAATGCCTTACCAGCTCAAATGCAAGCTAAAGAGTACCCACTCTTGTTGCAACGTCACTCCTTGCCCTACACTGAAGGCCGATTCCAACTTTTACTTCCAACTGCATGCCAAGCCCAGGCCCCACCGCCGGCTACAGTCCTGACTCCGCCCGGTCCACAGCCCCGTGGCCCACTCGCAGTACCTTTTCCTCCTCCTCACAAGAGTCCCTGTGATGAATCCTGTCTTACCGTCCACACTAAGTCCCAATCACGCATTCCAAATTCACTTCAACAGCTGGAAAGCCATTTTTTAAAGAAACAACAGGAAAGTGAGAGTTCTTTACCCTTTATGATACCACCACCCCAGGAAGCTTTTTGTCTTCGCAAACCCACTCATCCCCAGGACAATCAGAAGGTCCAGACCCCAAAGACAGACCCCAAGCTTCCTGGCTGCTTGAAGCAATCGGAGCTCCACCGCCAAGAGAACTTCCCTCAATTGCAGGGGCCCCTCGGCAATGGGACTCTTGAGTCTCTGACACTAAAGCAGCCTCAGGAAAAATGGCCAGGGACTTGTCTGGATATGAAGCAGCCCGAATGCTCCTGCTCAACACCTGGAGACAAGCAGGGGAAGAATGTAATGAAGACGGTGTCCCCAGGAAGATGCACACACCCTGGACCGTCGCTTGCGTGCTGCAGAGCCGGTGTCCAGCTGAGGAACAACTCGGTCAATGGACAAGGGAATTACTTGAGGAAAATATCCAAATGTAATCTATCTCTCTGTGGATCAGGAAACTACTGCCCAAAAGGAACTCCGGGAGCCGACTCAAAGGAGTTAAGTGATTTGAGGATACACAAGGGGATTAACGCAGGAACTTACACCCTAAGGGGTCCAAATAAAATCCTACTGGAAAACACCCTGAATGTCCACATGTGCAGGAAGGTGGAGCAGATTAGAAAGGATCAGATCCCTGGCATTGTTTGCCGTTCATGTCTTGCGACCACGCACGCTTTGTCTATTTCCCTGACCCACCCACATGTTGTCAATGTGGCCTCCTGGGGAGAGCTGGAAGATCTGAACACAACGCAGAGCCTTTCCTTTCTCAGCCCGGGCACTCAACAGGTGCTGGACTCGCATATCGTAAGGCTCCAAATGAGGCAGAGGTGGTGCATGCCCCTCAAAGTCCTTGAGCCCACAAACCTCTGTAGGACAAGAAAAGACAACGCAATGTCCTTTCCAAAGTCCACCTGCTTAGCCACCCCTAAGTATTGAACTAACCTAGTAACTGAGGCTGTCAAGGTCCTGGGAGAACCCTGTCAGGCAGGCTGGGGAGAGAGAGTGACCACAAAGAAATCAAGCCCTGCCCTGGAGAGTCCTTTTGCTGATTGCTCCCCTACAGAGGAGCCTGTTCAGGGAACCCCAGCCTACCCCCCACTTGATAATGACAGTGGATGCTCATTGGCCCTCAGGCAGCCGTTTCCAGCCTTCATGCCCAGTATCCTTGGCAGAACCTTCCAGAATGAAAGTGTCCAGAGAGAGAGAGCCTAGAGCAAACCTCAAATCCAGTACTGACCAGCAAGGGGTCAAGGAAAGAGGGTGCTAGTTGTGCCCCAGGAGGCCCCAGATTGGAAGTGAACTCTGAATGTCCATCTTCAAGAGCCAAAGAGACAGGGTTGGTGGTGGTCAAGAAGTCCTCTTCAATAGAGCTAGACGATAGAGACACTTTCAAAACCAGTGTGCTGGCAAAATCTCAAACCAATGATGTGGACCCGGGGGTGCTTCGAGGCTCTAGGATGTAGTAAAAGTTTCCTGCTACCTGGAAAGTGTGCTCCAGTTCCTGAAAAGCCAAGCCTTACAGCACGAGTGTGCAGTGAGATTAAGCTCCAGGTGGAGGTAGAGGCAGAGGATGGTTCTCCATGCTGTCCTGTTGACGGGCTCCTTCAGGACTGCACCACTGATGTGCTCACTGCTACCAATGTTTTGCCTTCTCAGGTGGTCCATTGCCGCCCCCAGCATTTGTTCACTGGGGATAAGCCAATATGTCAAGGGCCAAGTGGCTTCGTGGTGGCTAGAGCAAGTTACATGGGGCAGCAGAAGCTCAAAAGCCCCAACCTTCAGGACCCCTCGACAAGGTGAAGGAAGGATGCTGTTCCCACTGACAAGAGGGAGACTCATAAATGGCCCAATCCAGAAGAGCATGGAAAAGGATTAGCGGGAAGAGGCATCTCCCAAGTCTGTGGGTTAAGCCAGCCTGTGCAAGACAAGGCATTGGCTGAGTGCCTTGAGATCAAGTCCTCACAGCTCCCACCAGAGAAGGGACAGCTTCCTGCTGAGGGCCACAGCAAAAAATGGAGGAAGCACTTTGTCCAGTGGATTTGCTCCAGCAAAAAATCTACAGGACACGGTGATCCTTTGCAAAAAGGAAAGCCCGTATTACCCTGTGGTCACAGCCTTGGGCCCCTTCAAAGACAACCAGTGTCTCCTAACAAGGTCACGGAGGCTCAGGTGCTCACGACAGATGTTGGCCAAGTCCTAGAGGGGACACCAGGCTGTCATCAGGAGTATCTTGCGTCAACGTTATGTCCACGAAAAGAAGCGCAGGCCTCAGTTAATGGATGTTCCTCCAGCTGCAGGGCTCCTTTCTTTGTAGAACACAGGAGAGTGGCAAGTGTGAGACCCTGCCTCCACCAGGCGATACCTGACTGCCAGAGCCTTCCCACCACGAGCACCTGTATCAGGGATGTATTCACAAATTTCTGTCCGTTCAGGGGATTCAATATCAGAAGCCACACTCAGGCATTGCCCCCCAGGGTGTTTGTGTGCCCAGTCAGCTTGCAGCAGCAGAGGCGGAGGAGGTGGGCTTACTCCAGTTACCCTTACCACTGCCCACGTCACTGTCTTCGAGAATATGTCTTATCTGGCAAATTAGAAGACGCTTCTTCTGCTCTGATTAGTAGGAAAGTATCCATGCCAGCCACTTTAGCCTGTTCTGCACAGGCTAATGGCTTCTCTCAGCCATGATATTCATTGTTCCATAATAGAGATTTTCCCCCTCCTACATTAAAGTGTGACTTCTGTGCTGCATGGCGGGATCTAGAGGGGGTGTCATGTGTGTTAGTCTGTGTAGACTAGAGAAACAAAATTCACACACTCATATTTTATGAGTTTTATATAAAGGTTAAGTGAACATTGAAAAGCATCCCAACCCAGTTCAATCGAAGACCACCAGTCCAATAGTATCCCATGTGTCTGACACCAATCTACAAAGTCCTCCTCACAATCCAAAAACACACGGGGAGACAATGACTGCAGGAGGAAATTGTAGTCCGTGCGCTGGCAGGTTCTCCATGAGGCTGCTGCAGAAACCAGGGCTGCAACAGGGTAGGTCCATGCGGCTTCTCCTCAGGGATCTCCCAGGAAATGAGTCTTTCCAGCTGCTTTAGGGACCTAACAAATGCATATCCACCCTCGTGGCACTATCAGAGAGCAAGAGACCAGAAAGGCTAGGCTCACAGAGCCATTGATCTCCCTGCCCTTCAATTAACCCCACATGAGTTCATTGACGAGGTTGGCATAATATACCTTTAACTATGTTAGATACTGCGTCTCCTTCTCTGAGTGCTAGCTCTGACTTCTCAAAGGGCAGGGCTCTGGAGGAGGTTTTCAGCAGTGTTTCCCACCCACTTCCATCCCAAGTTCTTCATTTTGCACCTCTTATGATTTATGGTAACACCCCTACTGTGAAAACCTCAGAAGGTCCCAACACAGTGAAGAATGTTCCCTGGTGCCATTACTTTGTCTTCAACGTTATGTGGCTGCAGTTGATAGGTTTTGAGAGGCGCAATCCAGCCAAGAAATTCCATCGAGGGTCCAGAAGAGGTTTAGACCAAAGTAGCGTCTCATGGTACCAAGCAGGCATGAGACATGTGGCGGCCTGTCTAAGTCCCACATGTGCATTTGATGAAGGCTGCCAAGTTTGGCATGGAGGTTCCGCCTCAATACACCTGTCACAAAATGTGAAATGACATATTTTGCTACCTTTGCCTCTCTCCCAGCCTAGGGTAACCTCCAGGATGGAAGTCCCAGGTCTGACACATGTGGGTGGGAACTGCTAGGGAGGCTGCCAGCGGGGGAATCTGCTCACCCACTGCACCAAGGGAAAATCCGGTTCACAGCTCACATGCCTTCCTCTGTATATAAACCCGGAGAAGGAGCAACAGCTTAGGCTGAGTGGTACAGGATGAGCGTCTGTGTAATAACCACTAATGGTTAGGCACCATGGACACAGGGTAGGGAAGGATACAGTGAAGAAGAATATGAAGCGTTGGACGTAGCAAAGGGGGCCAAAGAGCATGAGGATCCCCAGAAATGACGCAAGACACAAGCGGAGCTAACACAGGCTTACAAAGGGGAATCGGCCAGGTGCTTCACCCCAGCTTTAGCTAGCTGCCCCCACAGCAGAACTTTATCTCCTACAGAGAGCACTGGGTTGGATAGCAAAGGCACAGCTTTCAAGCAGGGAAGGTTACTTTCTCAATACTATCTTTAGTGGGGCGACAAACTGTTATTTTACTTGATTTCCATCTCCTGACTGGGGGAAGGATGAGTTGATAGCCAGGGTGGGGTAGAGTGGGGATGAGTCAATAACAGGGTGCCAGGACTCAGGAAACATGACCCCAGGCTTTTGGGCTTCACACATGCATACACACACGCGTCCGCGCTCTAGGAATGTTCTCACGAAACATGACCCCAGGCTGGTGGTCTTCACATGCACACACACGCGTGCGCACACACACACATACATGCTCTAGGAATGTTCTCAGCAAACATGACCCCAGGCTGGTGGTCTTCACACACACACACACACACACACACACACACACACACACACACACACACGCGCTCTAGGAATGTTCTAAGGAAACATGATCCCAGGCTGGTGGTTTTCACACACACACTCACGCGCACACTCTATGAATGTTCTCAGGAAACATGATCCCAGGCTGGTGATCTTCACACACACGCACACACACACACACACACACACACGCGTGCACGTGCTCTAGGAATGTTCTCCGGAGAGAGTGGCTTCTAAGGACTGAGTGCTGCAAAGAAAGTCACAACTGGGAGCAGCCTTCCCTTCCCCTAGAGACTCCTGGGAAATCAGGATGTGCACGGAGATTAGACATCACCTGTCTTGATAAGGGAAACCAGTTCAATAGTGGTCAGTGTTTCCTCTGTGCTTCTAACACAGGGTTTTATTTCCTGGGCACCAGATTATAGAAGAAGGCAGGAGGGCCCCCCAAAATATGATTAGTTGATCCGCTAGAGTAAATTCTCATGTGCTTAAAAGAACACCCCTGGTGGGCCAGGGTTTACTGTTTACTGAACTAAACAGTAAAGGATGGCGAGGAAGACATCCACTGAGCCTTGACCTCCATGCCTCAGTCAGGACACCAAGTGTGTGTGTGGGGTGGGTGGGGACTGACACCAGTGGTGGAGGAGGGAAGTGGACATAGGCCCCAGAGACTGCTGGTACAGCAGCATGATGTTGTTTCTGGAGTCCTGATTGTGCCAAGGCAGCCTCTGGAGTGACTGTGGCAGTAAAAAATCAGATTCTGGATCTGCAGAGCCTGGATCTGGGGCCTCTTGGGTAGCAGGTAGCTTGGGTGTGTTCCTAGAGAGAGTGAAGAGCTGGACACCGGACTCCCCGCTGCTGAACCCTACCGTTCGTGCTAGGTAAGTGCACGGAGATGGAGAGAAGACCCTGAAAGAACAGCAAGGGGTGCATGGACCAAGCCCCTTCCCTTTCCCCTGCCACCAGGTCCTCTTATATGGTGCTGTGAGGTCAAACAAAGGGAAGCCCACTCAGACCTGCAGAGACCTCAGCGAAACAACTGCCCCCCACCCCCCACAATTCAGCAGACATCTCACAAGGACACTCACACATACCCGAGAGAGAAACCTCACACACATACTTCCTTGGAGACTTCCAGAGAGACTCAGAGGCCTCGCACAGAGACTTCATATGAAGTTCTCAGCATCCTTTATGGAGACTTCTCAGAGACCCCACAGGGACCTCACACAAAGCCCTCCCACATAGCTCACTGCCAGCACGGGAGAATTAGCAGCCGCTGTCCACCCCTGAGCTCCTGGAAACTTTCACACATTGTCTGCAGTGCCCCCCATGCTTGTGCATCTTTGTCCTCATAGCCTTGCTTGGGAACAACAGAATCACAAACTGCACGTAGTTGTGTGCAAATTTTTTCCACTGAAACGTTTTCACTAGCCTGAAATCTGAAGTGTAGTTTACAATTGAAATACAAGTAAAACTGCCAACACCAAATGAGAGTGTGATTCTAGATGGTGTGCAGTCAAATGTCGTACGCCACACTTTTACTTTTGCTTCGGACAAATTCTCTAATTGGTGGGGAAGTGACTGACTACTTTGGAAGCAACAGAACAGTCCATCAAATGGGCTTCAGGACTCAAATATATAAATAGACATCTGATCTGAACTCAAACTCATTCCCCAAGGGGCTCATGAACCTAATTTTTTTGGAAGAGTGAAGGAACCCACATGAAAATAACAAAATGTACATCACATTGTGTCTGTCTGGCTTAATTTCTCAATGAAACAGCTGTCATATCTGAAGATATTCAGGGCAACATTCCTTTTATAGCTCTGTCGACATAATTAATATGATTTTTCTGTGAAATGTAATATTTCTAAGTTATGCAAAGTCCTAATGTTTATCTACCACAACAAACTGATAATATTTCGAAGGATGAAGAAATAGATCAAGAAATAATAATTAATGAAATACACATTTTCAGGTAGTACCATTTACAATAGCCAAGCGTAAATGAAAATATCTATATCTATACTTGAATAAAAAAACAACAGATTTATATGAGGAAAACTACAGAAATTACAAGAAATCAAGTGTGACCTCAGCAAATGGGATAATATCCCATGCTCCTTGACCAGACGACTCAATGTAGTACAGTTATCAGTTCTACTCAAGGCACTAGACAAGTTTAATTCACTCCTGATAAAATTACCCTCATCTTTCTTCAAAGAATTGCAAAACCACTGATTACTAACTTCATATGGTAAGGGCATAGGTCAGGGGTTGAACCTACAAACTTCTCCTTGGTAGAAAGATAAAACTGTTCTCATAAAAGACTTGTAGGCTGGCTTTGAGTTGGAATTTTGGGGTCATTTAGGATTTTTTTGTGGCATGTGATTTTTAGGGCTTTAAGGTCATTTGGGGTCATTTAATTTTTTTGCGCATTAGGGTGGTTTGGGCTTTAAGGGTGTTTTATAAGGTTTAAGGGAGTTTTTAAGGGATTTAGGGGTGATTTTTTGGAGTGTATAGGTATTTTTTAGCAGGTAGGGGTGTTTTTAGTGATCTTACAGGGTTTCTTAGAGATTTTAGGGTATTTTAAAATATTTTATGTGTTTTTCCCCAGCATTTTATGTTTTGTTGGGGCTTTCATGTTGTCTTCAGGGCATTTATGTGGTTTTGGAAGTTCATGGTTTGGGAATCTTCTAGGGATATGATTTGGAAGTTCCACATGTTTTGGGAGGCATTTAGTGTGTTATTTGTGGCTTCAGAGTGTTATTTGAATTTTAGGGAATATTATGGCTTTTCAGACATTTTAAGGCTTTTAGGGTGATTTTAGTGTTTAAGGGTGTTTATTAGGCTTATATGTGTTTTTATGGCTTTTAGTGTTTTGTTAAAATTTTAGGGTGCTTCTTAAGGCATTAGAGTGTTTGGGGGGATTAGGTTTTGGTTTTCAGGGCTTTAGGGTTTTGTTGGATTATTTTTTGCTTTCATGGTGAATTCATGTCTATTAGGCTGTTGGACTTTTACAGGGTTTTATAGTGCTTCGGGTTGCTTTGTAGGGATGTTCTTGGGGTTTTAAAAGACTTTTAGCGTGTTTTTAGGGCTTCACGTGTTCTTTATTTTGCGTTTTAAGGCATTTGCATAATATTAGGGCATTTATTATGTTTTCGGGACGTAAGGAGTTTTTTTTTAAGACTTATGGCGCATTAGGGTGTTTTAGAAAGCCTTTTACCATGTATTTAATGGTCTTAAGATGTTTTAGAGGGTCTTTAGGGGTGGTCTTAGCATTTTAGAAATATTTTAGACGTTTTAGGGTTTTTAAGGCATTTATAGTGTTTTTACGACTTTTAAGGTGTTTTTAGAACACGCCTGACAGGTACACACTATTTCAATCAGGCTCTGGTTAGTGCCTCTCAATCAATTGGTGACATGGGAGTCTGGATAATGGATTACCTTTACTCTGCAGATGAGAAAACTCACTCAAAAAGACACAGGTGTTGACCCACAGGCACACAACTGGTTAACAACAAAGACATATTCACAACCAGTGTTGGGAGCCAGAGCCCTAAGCCCCACATACCTGTCCCCAGCCGAACAGTCAATCTATCCTGAACCATCAAATGATCTGAGCAGATCCTCCCACCCAACTCACCTTCCCATGCCAAATATTTTATTTCAGAAGGTGGCAGTGAATCTGCAGCTCTGAGAGAGGGACATATCTGATCGGAGCACATGGAGCAGATGAAGGGGGAGGAGGGGAATGTGGAGCACATCCTGGCACACCAGGACTTGAGGATGATGTTCCCACTCAGAGAATCCAGTCCACATAGAAGACCACATGGCCAGCCCCACGATGAGACAAGACACCCCTCAAAGACCCATAGCCTTAGAGGGGACAACACTGAAGACACAGTGTGGGAAATGCGCCCGAACTAATCCTGCCACACCGAGGCATAACACTAAGGGGGTACAGCAGAAGAGCAAGAAAACGAAGCATCAAGGTCCCCAGGGAATGCCAAAGGATGACTTTGAGGCCAGTACTTGGTACACCAACAGACTGGACTGGAAAACACTCTTAAAGGCCAACAAACCGACCTTGAACTAACGATGAGCCACTTCTTTCTTGTTGAGTTGTTTTCATTCATTGTCATTGGATTTTGGTTGTTTTGTTGCTTTTAGTGCTTGGTTTTGCTCTGTCTTGTTTTGTGTATGTTATTACATCTACAGGTCTGTCTAAATAAGATAGGCTGGACGAACAATCTGGAGGAGAGAAAACAGGACCAACACTTCTGGGGAGACATGGGAGAGAGGGAGGTGTGGGGAAAGGTAGTGGTGTTAAGAAACCCAGAGAAAAGGGAAGAACAGGTGATGCAAATCGGTGGTGAGGGGGATGTAGGAGGCCTGGTAGGGAGTGATCAAGGGAAATGGAACCAATGGAACCAAGAGGAATTACTGAATTACTGAAGCACAAATGAAAAGTGAGCATGGCAGTGGGCCCAAGAGGCAAATCAAAGGGAATAGAAAAGCAAGCTAGGAAGCAAGGGTCAATTATAGAGGTTTAAAAAAAGGCATGTACATATTTAAATATATGAGCATGGGGAAATAGATCTATGTCCCTATATTTATAGGTTTTGTATTAAGGTAGCAGATGGACATTGGGCCACTGCTCAAGGACTCCCTCGTTGCAAAAATACTGTTCTATTAAATTGGCATTCTATGATGCTCACCTTCCCTACACGATCACTGAACACAAAGCAGGTACATAAGCAAATGTGGTGAAGAAAGCTAATGGTGCCCAGCTATCAAATATATAGCATGTGAGGTCTTAAAGGCTTAAAGGAAAACAAGCGCCCATCTAGCTCAGAAGAAACACAGCCCACATGGAAGAAGCACACCAGCTTGTGTGATCATGAGGTTTTGAAAAGATTTGGTAGCAGGCATCATCAGAACAAAAAAAATCTTATCATTGCGAATGAGCGGGGAGTGCTGGGTACAGACACAAAGCCCATTTACAGTCCTCTGGACATCCCTAACAGAAGGGTGTCAGGGAGGAGATAAACCAAGACAGGTACCAGATAATAACGATGAAACACAGCTTTCCCCTAGTTCCTACATGTTTCCTATCTCCCACTATCATGATCCCAATTCTAATTTACAAATCAGGCTAGACTAGAGAATGTACACTTGGACAGATAGGAACAGGAAACATGGGGAATCCAGGGTGGATGAGCCCTTGAGGACCAGTGTTATGAGTGCAGACTCGGGAAGGGTGGAGGGAGGGTAGGTTGGAAAACGGAAACCGTATACAGGGATCTACATTTAACCTCAACAGAAAAGTGGGTGAAGGAACATCAGACAGTGCAAGATATGAGAAAATAATTAGTAAATTATCAAGGGTAGCTCGAATGGAGGGGGAAAAATGAGGAGCTGAGGCCAGGGGCTTGGGTGGGGTGGAGAGTGGATATTTTGAGAATAATGAGGGCAATGAATGTACAAATGTGCTTTACACAACCGATGTATATATGCATTGTGGTTAGTGTTGCATGAACAATTTAAAAAAAGGTCTGGACAGAGGGCACATGCAAGGATGATCTCAGGCTGGATTAGATCAGCAAAATCACCTCCTGGAGTTGCCTCACCCTGTGTCTATTCCTGAGTCAGGCATGAAGCTTAGGGCCCATAGTCCCAGGAGCTGGACAGGGAGGGAGGCGGGGTTCTGAGGTCATTCCATAGGGGCAATGGCCCTCCTGTCCTGCCGGGCCCACCCTCCTTTGTAATCCTGCTGGCTGGAGCACGGCTTTCATGGAGTCCACACCATGGGAGCTCTACTACTCATGGGGGATTGGCAGGAAGCCTCTGCTTATGCGCGCACACCACCACCTAGCTGGAGGATCTCTGTGAACAAAGCCTGAGGCAGACAACAAGCCCACTAATTGATGCTGTAAGAGATACAATCAGCATCCAGAAACCTGCAACTGGGAGTAAGAGGCAGCATACTTGGCCCCAGCCACTCCCACTGCCATCTTCAAGGAGTGACATTCTAAAGCAGAGGGTTTTCAAAAGGCACTGCCAGGACTGTGGAATGAGCAGCTCATTTGTGGACATGGATACTGTGTGATCCAGAAGTATTACCTCTTCCTTTCCATTCAGGTGAGACAAAAAAAAGTTCCAAATAGAAAGCCATGCATCTAAACAGTATCCAATAGCCACTCATGTGCAGTGCTGCTGCCTCCAAAGAGCTTTCCTAGATTTTTCTCTCTGTGGACAGATATACCTTGGTCCTTGGCTCTGCATGAGAAAGAATTCACGCCAAAGCCAGGTTTGTGATCCAATTGTGTTTTAGGAGAGATAGGGAGGCATGGTAGGCAACCCTGGTGGACCCCAGTGGCTGAATTGAATTTACTTGGCCTAGGTGGGTCAATGTGGGTGCAGCACCCACCCAGGTGTACCTGGCCTTCCTGACTGGAAACCTGGACCTCTGAGCACGCTCGGTGTGCCACTCTTTCCTGGGTGGCTAGCTTGGCCCTCTGAGCATGTATCATGGACAACCTAGTCCCTATGCTAGCTACCTAAAATTTACACCCTGAAGAGATATGGACCCAAATCTTTGGGGTACAAGGCGACGACATCTTTAGGTCCTTCCTGCTGGCAAAAGGGTGAAGTGGGGCTTTGGGTCCATACCCTTTCTACTCTGCTGGGAGGGGTTGTCCATTCAGGTCTAGGATGGATAAGGTTGAGGTGGTCCAGGAGATGGTGGTCCTAGAGGTGGCACACTTGGTTCAGAGGGCTTGGTAACTTGAGAACTTCTGGAAAAACAAACAAACGGACAAGAGGGTGAACAGTTTAACTGAGACAAGGCTAGGCTTGTGAGGTGGCAGTGCCCTTGAAATTAGGTGAGTGTCACAGGAAACAAAAAAAATCTTAGGATTATCAGGCATGTGTGTTTGTTCGTTCTAAGTATAGGCACGGGAGTAAAAGCATCCACAATTTCCCCTATGAGGGTACAGGGTTTGGGAACTACTGGGTGCACTGAGATCACTGTTTCATTTATGATCCTAATGTTTGGACCCACTGCTAAGAACCATGCTTCTATTTAATCCTATTATCCCTCAATTATTAACTTTGGTCAAACAAATTTTGTTTTCATTAATTACTTTCATAGTTATCTATCTATCTATCTATACACACACATTTAATTGAATGGAATGAAAAGGTCATGCGTTATAGCGTTAAATTGTAATATTGGAATACTACAGCGGGAGTCAACAGGGATCAAAAGAAAGTAAGTGTCTGAGTCATTTTTAATTTTCTTGGCTTCAAATTGAATAAAAGACTTGTAAATTACCCAGAGACCAAATTCCCATGGTGCCTCCTACAACGGGTAGAATGTTCAGGGATGTTTCAGGGCTGGGAGATTAGTAACCCCTAAGTCCAGGATCCCTTAGGGCAGGGGTCCTCAAACTGTTTACACAGGGGGCCAGTTCACTGTCCCTCAGACCGTTGGAGCACCAGACTATAGTTAAAAAAAACCAAACTATGAACAAATTCCTATGCACATCGGCTACTAAGTAGGACATGCAGAGGCAGCAAAAACACCCTGAGGGTGGGATAAATGTCGTCAGGCCACATGTGCCCCACGGGCCACAGTTTGAGGATGCCTGCCTTAGGGGGTTCCTGGGTGCACTGGGGATGAAGGTCTCTACTGCTCCTCAAAAGGAGAAATGCTGTAACTTCTGGCATTTCGGCCCACTTTCCAATCACTTTACAAAACTGTTCCAGGTGAATCAGGGTTAGAAGGGAAAGTGTACCATTCTCTGGCCACCATTCTCCTTTCTCAAATAAAGTTGCATAGTGTATCAGCTTTTGTTTGTCTAGCCTCTGTGTCAACTCTATCCCAATTGGACAGGATTCATGCAAGAGGGCAATTCCTGAGTATGAAGCTGCTAAGTCCCATCTAGAAAGCACAAAAGAAGGCTATGTAGAGCTTGCTGCCTCAAGGTCAATAAACCCCACTTGAGAGCGAGCCCTTTATTGCCCTGAATCTGTTGCCTCAGGAAGATGCCCCAGCAAGAAGTAAGGGATCAAAGACAACTCACTGAGGTCGACTTTAAGTCCAACCATTATTCTAGACAAGCTAGGAGAACCACTGCTTGGAATGGCCCCACGGCCCTGCAAGATGCCTGCTGGCGGAAGCAGACTCTCAAATCTCTGAAGGGAAGGGGCATCTGGAAGCTCAGGGAACCTTAAGGGAATTGGAATTTCTGTCTGGAACATCGTGGCAGTGGAACTGTGTAGTAAGAGCTTTCCCCAAAAGTGCCTTAAGCAGCAACACTGAAAGCCTAAAGGTAACAGTTACACAGGAAGGGTTCCATATGCCATTGGCCTAAGCCTGGGCCACGGAAAACCAGCCTGTAACAAGGAACAAACCTACACTGGTAGAACACTAACACTATAACGCCTCAAGTTTTAAATTCAGGAAATAATTTTAAACATTTTTATTCTTTACTTTCATAGTTATCAATATGTATATATGGCATTCAAATATATAAAACGTGCAATGTTTTTGAAATGTAACCAAATTGTCACATTGATAATTTATAAGTTTGGTACTAGATAAGTTTCAATTAAATGTTATAAAAATGTTGTGCTGGGCATTATAGGGCTAAAGCAGCTTGTTTGAAAAGCCAGGAGAAAGGGAATGGAGGGGAAAAGGGAAATATTTGGCTCCCAGGACAAGGCAGGGCTAACTCCCAGGTCTATTCAACCAGCTCCCTAGGCAGTGCCCTTCCACATGTTTGGGCTGGTGGGCACCATCTTGGCCAGGGTCACAGGCCCAGTTTCCCCATGGCCACAATGGCGGCTATATAGGATCTCTGGGAAAAGCTTAAACAGCCTTGACAAGAGTGAAGCCATTATGAGCTGACAGAAGGCACCATGTAAAGTAAATAAAGTAGCTATGAACTGTAAATGAACTAGCTGACATAGGGGAGGTAGGCTGTGCAGATGTGCCCAAGGGAATGTCCCAAAGGATATGGATGCTCAGAAGATTCGCGAGAGCGACCAGAGCAGTCTTTGTTCAACTAAGAATGACTAACTGCAACACCCTGCTTCTCTACTCTGCCTGCTTGCACACCTGCACATTGCAAAAGTATAAAAACCTTTGGACAATTAGACTGGGGCTGCTCAGGAAAAAAAAACTTTTTCTGTTGAACTTGCCAGCGGTCGGAGTAGTTTTCTTTCTGGGAATGGAGAGTGGCTACAACATTTCGAGGTGCACCGAGATCCAATTGCCACTGTCTGGGCTTGCTTAGAAAGGAAACCTCCTTAACAGGAGTGCTCTCCCCAGAACTACGGATTTCTGATTTCTCTAGGCCAGGGGTCCTTAAACTCTTTAAACAGGGACCAGTTCACTGTCCCTCTGATCAGTTGGAGGGCCGAACTATCGTTTCAATAAAACTATGAACAAATTCCTATGCTTCCTGCACATACCTTATTTTGAAGTTTAAAAAAAACACACAAACAAACGGGGCACAAACACTCGGCGGACAGGATCAAGGTCCTCGGCTATCCGCATGTGGCTCACAGGCTATTGTTTGAGGACCCCTGCTCTAGGCGCTCACAAAGAGAATGTAGTTTCAGCCCTAAAGCCTGGAGACTCCGCAATTTGTTTAAAGGTGATTGGACAGAAGGAGTTCCTGATTTGCCCATGCAAGACTCGTTTTCCCTTCCCCTATTTCTCAGAGTTCATAGTTATGTTTATGGGGAACCAGGACATCCCTATCTGATCCCTAAAATTGATGCGTGGAATGACATTGCCACTAATAAGCCAGCATAAACAAAAGACTTACTTCCTCCTGCAACAGAAAGGGTTCTTGTTTCAAGATTTCAGGAAACATGGCAGGACCAGAAAAAAAATAGACCCAAGGTCCTAAAACCACTAAGGTGGAGGCTGCCCTTCCCCAACCCCTCCCCATACCCCTCTGTCTCGGCTTTATTCCTTTTTGCAGGAGGACTCTGGGAGTGGGAGAACTAGCTTACGACCCTTCATTATCACTGCCACCCTGTCAGGTGCATGGGGCTGGAGAGAGAGAAATACTCATAACTCCTTTCTGAGTCCACACCCCAACATACACTAGGGCTGGTATGGGATCTCGACCGCCCCACCCCCCAAGAAGGATGATTTGGCAGCAGCCATTCTACACTCAAGGCAAGCAGCCCCAACACCTGGGGAAGACCCCTGAGTCCCTTTTTGGGTATATATCCCCTTGTATTCCAGTGATTTGTATAATTGGAATCAACAAAATCCCTTTTTCTGACAAAGCAGGTCTGATTCCTTGATAGAAACGGTTTTCCATATGCATTAGCCCACCTCCAGAAATTGCCAGCAACTTCTCCAGGTGCTGTTCACAACACAGGTACAGTAGCCCTGCCAGAGAGAGGCCCAGTAAGCAGTCAATGGACATGATGGTCAGACAGCAGGCACTCCCCATGTGAGGGAAACTCTTTTTGCCACTGCACGAAAAATGTGAGATCCAAACTCCTTGCAAGGCACAGAAGGCCTAACCAGGTATCACCAGTTTCTGTTGCAGGCCCTCAGTGGAACAGCTAGAAAACCTATGAATTTATCTAAGGTCAGTGAGAATTTTCAGGCTCTTACAAGAGAATGTCTGCGTGCCTTTTTAGAGTGACTGATGGAAGCCTACGGGCTTTATATCCCTAACGGCCTGGAGGCCCCGAGAACAGGAGGGCAATAAGTATTGCCTTTATTACTCAGTCTGCCTCAGACATGAAAAAGAAGTGGGAAGGGTTTGACGGGAAAAATCTTAGTGATTTGGTACAAGTGGCTCAGCGGGTGTGTAACAACAGAGATGATCCTACCACGACAGAGACAAAGAAACTAGTTAAAATACTAGTAATTGCCATGAGAGACCCCAGAGACTCAGGAAAAGGAGAGCATGGCCCACTTACGGAGAGACTGACCTGTGGGCACCGCCAAGCCATGGGGCAGGATCAATGTGCCTACTGCAGGAAAGAAGGACATTGGAAAAATCAGTGCCTTGAATACCCCAGGAGAAGCAGACAACCCTCCAATAGAGAGGACGGGCCTCATCCACACCTAGAAAATCCCAAGCAAGAGACAATAATGCTTGAAGAAGCTGAATGAAGGTGTCAGTGCTCTGTTTCACTTGGTCCCCAGGATCCCAGGCTAACTGTCCAAGTAGGAGGCCAGCCAGTCAATTTCTTAGTGGACACAGGGATTACCTTCTCAGGTTCAGAAAAGAGTACAGGCAAATTGTCAAAAGGAAAGATTTGAATTACTGTCAGCATATGATTGCTTCCAAAAATAACTCACACCAGAAGATTTGCATGGAGGTTAGGTGGGTTTCTCAAGACATCATGATAAAAAATATCTGTCTGCCCTTTGTCCCAGTTAGCCATATGATTTTTATGGCACTGGCCCCTGGCTTGGCTGTTGAGCCATGGAAACTGTTTTTGCAGGACGTGAGGCGGTGGCCTGTGGCCATCAGTGGAAGGACAAAATCTCCACAGTGGTCTTCCTGTTTCAATTTGGAGCCACCTATATCACCTCTCGGACATTATTGTTGTCCTGGGATCAGAATCGCCACCCCAGGTCTAGAAGGCACCTAACAGATCCACACTATTTGAATCAGGCTCTGGTTAGCCCCTATCGATCACTTGGTGACATGGGAGTCTGGACAATGGAGTACCTTTACTTTTCGGATCAGAAAACTAACTCAAAAAAACACAGGTGTTGACCCAGAGGCACACAACTGGTTAAAAACAAAGCCAAACTTACAACCATTTTCTGGAGCCAGAGTTCTGAGCCCCTCGTGGCTGTGCCCAGCCGAGCAGTCCCTCTCTCCTGGACACACCAAAGATCTGAGCAGATATTCCCCACAACCCCTCCCAAAGATTTTATTTCAGAGGATAGCATTGAATTTGCATCTCCTGGACAGAGACATTATCTGATCAGAGCACACAGAGATGAAGGGGAGAAGGGGAGAGTGGAGCACATCCTGTCCCACCAGACCTTGAGGATGATGTTCCCACTCAGAGAAGTCAGTTCACATAGAAGACCACATGGCCAGCCCCACGACGAGACACAACGTCCCTCAAAGACCCATAGCCCTAGAGGGGACAACACTGGAGACACAGTGTGGGAATTACCCCCAAACTGATCTCGCTACACCGAGGCATAACACTAAGGGGGTACAGCAGAAGAGCAAGTAAAAGGAGCAGCAAGATCCCAAGGAAATGCTAAAGGTGGACTTTAGGGTCAGGGTTTGGTGCCCCAAAAGACTGGACTAGAAAACACTTCTAAAGGCCAACACATAGTCCTTAAACTATCTATGAGCTTTTCTATCTTGTTGACCTTTGTTTTCTTTTATTGTAATTGGATTTTTGTTGTTTTGTTTATTTTGCTGCTTGGTTTTGTTCTTTCTTGTTTTTGTGCATGTTATTGCCTCTACAGGTCTGTCTAAATAAGATAGGCTGAACGAACAATCTGGAGGAGAAAAAAAATACGGAACTAGCACATCCTGGAGGACATGCGAGAGAGGGAGGTGGGAAGAAAGGTAGTGGTGTTAAGAACTCCAGAGACAAGGGAACAAAAAGTGATGGAAATCAGTGGTGAGGGGGATGCAGGAGGCCTGGTAGGGCGTGATCAAGGGTAATGTAACCAAGAGGAATTACTGAAACCCAAAGGAAGACTGAGCATGACAGTGGGCACAAGAGGAAAATCAAAGGGTATAGAAGAGTGAGCTGGGAAGCAAGGGCCAGTTATAGATGTCTAAATAAAGGCATGTACATATATTTACAAAGGGGCATGGGGAAATAGATCTATGTCCATATGTTTATAGATTTAGTATTAAGGTAGCAGATGGACATAGGGCCTCCGCTCAAGGACTCGTTCATTGCAAGAACATTGTTCTATTAAATTGGCATTAAACGATGCTCACCTTCCCTACACGATCACTGACCACAAAGCGGCTGCATAAGCAAATGTGATGAAGAAAGCCTATGGTGTCCAGCTACCAAAAGATATAGCGTGTGGGGTCTTAAAGGCTTGAAGGTAAAGAAGCAACCATCTAGCTCAGAAGCAACAGAGCCCACATGGAGGAAGCATACCAGCCTGTGTGATCACAAAGTTTCAAAGGGATAAGGCAACAGGCATCATGAGAACAAAAAAATCTTATCATGGAGAATGAGAGGGGACGGCCGGGTATAGACCCAAAACCTATTTGCAGTGCACTGGACATCCCCTTACAGAAGGATCTCAGAGAGGAGATAAAAGAATACAGGGTATGAGACAGCAAAGAAAAACACAACTTTCCTCAAGTTCTTTTTTTTTTTGTTTTTTTTGCGCACCCCGCGGGCGCCCGGTGCCGCCCCCTCCCCGGTCCCGCGGCGGCGGCGGCGGCTCGGGGCCGGGGGGGGGGGGGTGGCGCCAGGGGAGGGGGCAGACACCAGGGGCAGCGGTGGCGGCGGCGGCTCCCGGCGCCATCTTGGGCTGATCGATGAATTGAACAAAGAGGATCAATTTCCGATCAAGCGAGTTATCAATGGGGGCCGGGGAGTGAGAGGGACTTGTCCCTGAGTCGGCCCCGCTTTCCCTGGCACCCCCCACCTCCCCTCCGCTGCGGCTCCCCGGGCGGCAAGGCAGCCCGGCGCCCCCCCGGGGAGGCCGACCGCCCGCAGCCCCCACCCCCGAGCGAGAGGCCAAGAGAGAAGCCTGACCTGCAGCTGCTGTAAATCAAAGCGCTTCCAATATTGAAACATCGATCCCACATTGGCCGCCATCTTGAGACGTATTGAGACGGAGTGAGAGGCTGATAGAGAGGGGGCTGGAGTTCAGGAGCGGCCAGGAGGCAGCAGGCGGGCGGCGCCAAAACCCAGCCTGGAGCCGGCCGCCGCCGCCGCCACAGAGGAGCGCGGACTCCTCCTCACGGCACCACTGCCGCCAGGGCAAGCCCAGCCTGAGTCGGAGTCTGAGCCCGAGGGCGTGGCGGCCGCTGGCCCGGCCTCGCACGCGGCCGCCCGGCCACGCCCCCCGCCAGCGGCCGAACGAGCGACCCGCCCGTGACCCCCGCCCCTCCCAACCCCCAGCCCCGGCCGGCGGCCACCCGGCTCGGCGCGGCCCGGCCCCTCGAGGGCGGCGAGAGGGGCGCTGGAGGGCGGCGAGAGGGCAGCCCCGCCGCCTGCCAAGGCCCAGGCCGGGCTCACCTGGCGGGGGGAGGGGGGCGCGGAAGGAGGGGACCCTGGCGGCAGCGGAGCGCAGCCCCCCCGCCCGCCTCTACGCCCGGGCGCTGGGTGCCGGCGACGCTAGTCTCCATTTCCTTCTCTCGTCTGCTTTGTGTTTTCTTTCAGGACCAGAAGAAATGATGCATATGTAAGGAAAAAAACTTTTCATTTCCAGAGGAGTTTTCCACCCCACAATCTACCCGCAGCCTCCTTTGAGCAAGCCAGTAAAAGCTTTTTTTTTTTAACCTGCCTTCTCACTATGACAATTTCCGGAGCTGCTATGTGGCTGTGTTTAAAAGTCCCCCTCGGGATCCAGAGTGCAATCCATATCACAAAGGCATCCTCCCAGTCCCAAATAGCAATGTGACCTCATTTCAGAAGGTTGTTCTTGTTTCCATAGACCCAGAATGGAGTTTAAGCTGTTGATCTTGACTGTGGTTGTCGACTCAGCCTCTCATGGGCACCTCATGGGCAGTGGAGCAAACTGTGCCAATCTGTGCTACCACCAGGACTGGGAGAGGAAGCCAACAGTGGTGGGCCATAGGTCAATGTGTGGATGGGGATGATCAGGTCTTTCTTCATTATTCTGTTTCAGTCTGG